>NC_083587.1:3565000-3775000 GCF_027579695.1 Neoarius graeffei
TCACGTTTACGAAGGTCACGTGAGTGAAAAGGGTCTATAAACACAATGCTCACAGTAAATGGGGGTTTAAGGCCCATCATCTTCCCAATCTGGGTTACAGTAAATGTATATACATCTACACTCTGTTTTGACCAGATTTATGTATTTATTTAGTGTTGTGATTATTTATTTTGATTATTTTTGATCTAACTACTTAATTCATTACATGTCTACAGTATTCCTCAATTCACACTCCAGTGTTGATCAAACTGCCATGCAGTACAGTGGGTTGAACGCAGGCATTAATACACAATGGTGACAAATAAACCCACGCTCTTCACATCTCTCATGGATGAATGGGATGGGAGCGGCATGCATCCATATCCTACATTACAATTATTGGACCATTTCATTATTTCAACCAATTTATTGACTGAAAATGCAGCGAGTCAAGGTTCCAAATGTGGCCACATGAGGGAAACCAACAGCCATCCAGTACAACATAAGTTATTATTATTATTATTATTATTATTATTATTATTAAATTCATTTTCTAACAGGCAACAAGCCTCGCACTGATAAGCCCCCCCCCCCAGCTATTTCCTACAGATTTATTGCTGAAACGCTGTGACTTTAATCAACAAAGGGAACGTGCACTTCCTAAACGTGGCCACACAATGGCAGTCAAGAGCCACGCAGAACACACAGCGCTGTCTAACACCCATTATTATTTACATTATTCATCAATCTTTAGCATTTCTCCTAGTATTTCCCTACTTAGTTAATTTATTATTATTATTGTTATTATAATTATTATTATATGTGTTTCTACATTTCTCAGTATATAGATGTTAAACCGGATTTGTCCTCAGGAGCGAGCTACAACTAGTAGCCGAAGGTCCAAAGGAATTTAATTGTTTCTTCATAAGCATCATTTTCATTTTTCCAAAACTTTCCACAATATTCTCGCTGTTCCTAACAAGGCAGTCTTTTGGAGATGTTCTATTTTAATACTCATGTTGATCTTTTTAATCCATTGTCCTAACTTATTCGGTTCATTCAATAATTAGGGGTACATGTCATGTCCACAGGTTGTATTTATACATTTTACAAAATATTCACTTCAAAAAATTATCAATTTTACATTGGTACACATTCTTTTTTTAATTTAATACAAAATGTCAGCAAGTCCCATCGTTTATTTTGCAGAAATTGTGTACAGTACATTGGAATTTTTTTTGTGCTGTATGATTTGTTAAAGGTCAAAGTTTGCTCTCCAAATTAACAGTAAGATGCATGTTTTTGTATATTATTTTCATCATTTTTGTTGAAAATAACCATTAAAACATGATAAAGGTGTTTTTAAATCTATTTGACTCACTACATATTCAATTATTCACTTTGCATGTGTCCGAGAAATCTCTGTCAACTGTGTTAGCCACTGGCAAAACCCCTTTAGCTCAGCAATGGTTTGCTCCAAAGTCATCTGTCCAACAGCATGTGATGCCACTGCCTTTAGTGGAGGAAATTTTAACTTCAGTGTGGTCTGTCTTTTCTCCTCCTCCTCAATATTTCATCAATATTATTGTCTGCACATAGAGTGGGTTAATTGCTCGTCAACTGTGTTATCAACATGTTCATGTGCACTTGATTTAGATATTATATTTACAACACTGTAGAGAAAGATTATTTAAACAGATGTTGATCAAGGTCATGAGGTGACATGTTAGCACCTAGCGGCTAGCACAAGGGTCTAAAATGAAAGAAATGTCGTGTTACTCATCAAGTGTTGGTGGAGTGGAAGAACATGTCTGCTTTGGCACAATCAGCTCATCAAAAGAAAAGGGCCCCGCAGCCATATGGACCCATCTATCCCCAATACTTGACCTGGTCAAGGCTTCCTATCCCAATGGGACTGTGGTACACAGTCAGTTTTTCACAGTTTACTTAGTTTCTTTGAACTGCTATTTATTTTACTACACGAACTATGTTCAGAACACTCGTGTTTTTTCTGCTTGTTTGGGGACTTCTGTTCGCACTCATATTGGGGCAGCCGGCGTATAGCCATGGGGCTATTGTTTACACCAGGGAACCGCTGCTAGCACTCAGTAACACCGGATGCTCATACATGCACAAAAAAAACGCACACCAACATCTGGCTCATAGACACTCCTGCTCTGCAGCTCAGAATTTAATTCACTGTTTGTTTTGGGGTTTTTTTGTGGCTACTGCCTCATAAAGGCGAAGCGAGGCAGTAGCCACTATGTCATCGTGCTGTAAGAATGAGTGTAACAATAGCAAAACTTCGTAACCAATCAGCACTTATCCTGATCAAGTTTGATTACCCGTTCTACTTCTTGATAAACTTAAGAACCAATCAGAACCAGAAACGGAATAAGAGAAACCTCGTTATAACTTCGTAGTGTCATAAGATAATTGGCAGATAAAAAAGATAAATGAAATTCACCTCGTGGTTCACCAAGGCTACTGATTTGATATCAAGTAAGTGGTGTTCATTTTAAGAAAATTTACCTTTTTGATTAACACGGCTTTTGTTTGGTCCTTCTGAAAGGTCAAATGACAGGTTTTGCAAGTTTTTTTGAGCTTTTTGGCAGATAGATTGAGAAGGCGATATCAAACTTCTGCTATTTGCTTTAATTTGTTAATTGTATTTTTTATTTCAGTCTTTACACTCCACTTGTGAAACAAAATGTGCTCAATAGTTCTAAATAATGCTTTGAAGACAATTCATGAACAAGTGCTTTCGTACTATTTTGAGAATAGATCGAGTTCACAGCACTGTATTTAGAACAAAATACACTCAACAAAATTGGTAACCAAAACACTCCAAGCCCTGATGCTGCTCACAGCTTGGTGATTGTCAGGTTTTATTCCTTTGTAAGGATAAATAATTGTAAGTATTTATTCTTGACCAAGAAGGCAGTAATTTATTTTGTGACAAAATTGTAAGGATTTATTCTGTTCAGTTAAAATGACCTTCTGTCTCAGCTAGACATTGTTTAAAAATTCCATTCTGTCTGAACATTGCTATCATATCATCAGAACATTCTGCTTATTTTGATATGAAATGTGTATTATTGATCAGATTATTGTGTCTGAACAGTGCCAAGGTCTGCAATGATGTCAGACACACCCACACACACCCACAGCTGCATATCCAACGTGTATTTGGGATTAAAAGTTAGATTTAAAGCCATGATTTAAGTTAGTTTTATAGCTACACGTGATTTAGGATTGTTAGATTTAACCAGTCTCTTCAGTGTTGAATTTGAAATTGAAATGATTGAATGTTAGATTTAATGTTAGATTTAAAGCTGAATTAAGTGATTCATATTAGTTTTATAGTTTTATAGATTTATATTAGCCTCATTGCTGCACAAGGTGTTAAGACTTTATGATTTTAATATTTTAGAGCTTACATATACTATAACAGTGATTTTAAACTATTCCTGTGTAACCTGACCTTCGTCCAGTGGAGAAGACACTTCTTTGTTAGACTAAAGATAGTCTTTGTTTTAAATTGTCATGATTGATCCAAGGTTTCACTCACATACACACATATAAAACCCCTGTATACTCTCGTCTCAGGGGGGACTTGCGAATAAAGATTGTGAACTAAAGATTGTGGGGTTCCTTTCTTTTTTCTGCGACTCACCCCCAGACGTCTGGGTGATGCAAGGGGACTGATCTCGAGATGGTGAGGGCCAGAGGTGAAGAAACCTAACAGTGATGCTTTCAAGAGATGAGGCGAGTAGAATTGATAACATGTATAGATGCTATATTTACTGTATGGACATGGGATCAGAAAACTATTTTATTTGTAAGCAGTAGCCACATGGACCTATGGGGTACCTATTTTTTTTTTCTTCCCTATTATGGTTTGCGATGTGTTTCCTTGTCGAAACACATTGCAATGAGTCATGTTATTGGTCGCATTTGAAGCAGGAAATTTTACATCCAATCACAATAACGATGTTAACACATAAATAGATCTTTCCCTCCCCCCCACCCCAAATCTGTCCCTCTGAGTTACATGGAGTCAACAGGAAATCTTTTGGTGGAGAGGGTGGAGACCTCGACTGGCTATCATAGCCTGCAGGGAATCGGCCGTCAGACATTCTGTGGCATGTCCCAGACCCAGAGAAATATAACTGAATTGTCTTGGCCAGCCCTAAGGGTCCCATCTGCATCTCATCATTGCTGAGGAGTGTGCTCCCATCACCCAATCAAGCATCCAGCCAGAGCAGGTCATGATATTTTTTACCATATTAACATGCCATTGTTGTGTGTTATGCCTGATGTAAAGACTCTCGTCTCTGCGAGCCTACCACACAGATTTAATACTTGTCATTTTTAGGGCATACCTAACAACCTGTGTTTTCTTTCTCTCTCTCTTCCCCCCCCCAATCTGTCCCTCTGAGTTACATGTTGATCCTGGGATTGAGATGCTGGCCTCTTCTGCCCCTCGGACCTGCTTGATCCATCCTGGTGCCCTGTGTCTGGTCGGAGTTTTATCGCACCACTCCTGTGAAGGATGGCCCCATGAGGACAGTTGAGGGTTATACCTGTTAAAACTGTTAATATTATAGTCAGGCTGTCTGTTGTTGCCCAAATGAGGATGGGTTCCCTTTTGAGTCTGGTTCCTCTCGAGGTTTCTTCCTCATGTCGTCTGAGGGAGTTTTTCCTTGCCACCGTCGCCACAGGCTTGCTCATTGGGGATAGATTAGGGATAAAATTAGCTCATGTTTTAAGTCATTCAAATTCTGTAAAGCTGCTTTGTGACAATGTTTATTGTTAAAAGCGCTATACAAATAAACTTGATTTGATTTGATAAATCAGACAGTGCACAGAAATTTTAGTGAAATCCCCAGAGTTGTGGTCTTGACCAGTCTTGAGATAAAATCTCGAGTCCTCTGTGTCTGAGACCAAGACAAGATTGAGTAAAAATGTGGTCAATTCCGAGACGTGACCGAAACCTTCAAAAAGTGGTCTTGAGATCAGTCTCGAGTTCTACAACACTAGATTAAACCATAGGTTCATAAAATGTTTCTAAATCTTCGGTGTTGCATTTATATTTTTGTTCACTGGAGAAACAGGAAGTTCTTTGAAACTGTTTCCATCTCTCCTGGTAATTGTAGAGCATTGTGTAACCAACAGATGGCAGCAGATGGAGTTGGGTAGAGAAAATAGATTGAATATAAGATCAAGTCCCTCTTTAAATGATTGAGGAGAGAAACATAACATGACTGCACTTTCAGTGGCCACTGGGATAGAAAACAACTGTGTGCTTGCATTAGTGCAACAACACAATTGGTTTAATATGATTCCCAGTTCAGTAAGACGATTGGTTTTTGGGGACAGGGGAAAAAATACCTGAATGTTTGTCAGGTTTTCGGTTGTTCCAAAAGTCACAGACAGAGCAGCGACGGCAGCTCAATGTTTATTTACTTTTCAGTCCAAGAAATCAAGCACTGTTTCGAACCAGGATCCTTTTGCGTGTGAGACAAATGTGATAACAGGGCTGCCAACTCCCTGAACCCCAAAAGAGGGACACTTTCAACCCAAATGCAGGACTTTTTTTCCCAGGCCTATCCGCACTGCCCCACGATAGAAATCATAACGTTTCCTTATCCAGACCACAATCCTACTAATTTCAGTATAATTTTGGTAAATTAATACTACACGAGCAAAACTGTATTGTGTTTAAGTAATAGTCAAAACAATCATTAGGCCTACAAGTGTCTCTCAAATTTCTCAAACTCTGAAAAGCTTTAGGCCTAAACCATTGTCATAGTTATTCTATTTGAGGGGCATATCTTGAAGCAAAAGCAAATCCAGAAATGTATGCAAGTTTTTTAAACTATTTATTAAAACTTAAGAGAATATGTTGTTGGTCTGCATCTTTTCAGTATGGCATGGGCCTCCTCTTATCCTGCAATAAATAAGAGAAATAAAGGATATTTAGTTTGAGAAATAGCCTACTGCCATCCCATGAACTTGTGTGTGTAATAAGATGTTTATATGGACATTCAAATGAAGGCTCACCAGTTACTTCTTCCATGGCTATTCCAGATTCCAGCATCTCCTCATCCTTCTGCACAGCCCAAACTATTTACAGAACAGTGGCATGGACATCCTCTTATCCTGCAGTAAATAAGAAAAAAACAAATGATATTTAGATTGAGAAATACTGCCACCCAATGAACTTATGTCTGTGTGTGTTGCATAAACAAGATATATAGACAAATTAAAATGATATTTAGATTGAGAAATACTGCCACCCCATGAAGTTATATGTGTGTGGGTTGCATAAACAAGATACAACATAGACAAAATTATATTTAGATTGAGAAATACTGCCACCCCAAGTGTGTGGGTTGCATAAATAAGATATATAGACAAATTCAAATGAAGACTCACCAGTAAGGCCTACACCTTCCAGGGATATTTCCTGCTGCTCCTGACCGATTCCAGCAGCTTCTTGTCCTTCTGCACTGCCAGGTAGAATTCCTTGCAGGACAAGTGACAGTTCACAGTGACAAGGAGTTCGTTCTTTATAAGTTCTGTGCTGCATCGGTTCCTGGCATTGGACCATTTCCCACTCATCAAAGAGAAAATCCTTTCCACAAAGGCATTAGAGCCTGGCACGCTGAGGACGAAGGAGACGATCTTGAACATATTTGTCATCTTTTCTTTCCCAATGTTTTCAAAGATAGCCACCCATTTTTCACCAGTGGATTCTGTGGCATCCTTTGAGTGCTTCTTGATTTCTTCCCTGCTGTTGCAGAACTCTTCATATAGCTCATCCATATTGATTGTGTCTGAAAGTTTTAGAGCAGGCACCATCTTTTCTAGGTCTGGGAAGGAGAGCTCATCATATAGGCCTATTGGCTTCAGCTGCACCATTACATTGTCAGGTGAGAAGTCAAACCACTTGTCGATGTATTGAATGGCTGAGTCATAAAACGTCTCAAAGTCATCTTTGATTTTTGACTTCTGTCCTCCTGGCACCTTCTCCATCAGCCTATTGGTCTGATAGCCGAAGAAGCTGTCTTCCTTCCTTTGGAGCATTTTTTGCCTGAACTGTCTCAGCTCCTCGTAGACATCAGTGATGCACAGATCAGTTTCCTCAAGCTTCTTAACAAGTTGGTCAAAGACGGCCCCAACATTGTGAAAAAAACACAGGTAAATCTCTGCAGTGTCAGTTTTTTCCTCATCTTCAAATGTCTTCCTCAGTGCCACCGGACCCTGTTCCTCTAAGGACCTGAAGTAGGAGGTAAGTGCAGGCCAAGTTTCCAGGAGATGTGTCACAGCTGGATGTAGAGAGAGCCACCTAGTGCACACATGACGCAATATCTCCCGCCACTCAATGTCAGTGAAAGCAAAATAGGACCGCAGTTCCTCTCGCCGAGATGATGACAGAGAGAAATGATTGTAAATTTTCAAAACGATGGTCTCGATATCCACTGTCAGCTTATCGCTCGCATACTTGCATGCGTTGTGTGCGACATGGGCAGGGCAGTTAGCTTTTAGAATACCATCGTTTGTGCTGCTGAGCAATTTGTAGACAGAATGGTGCTTTCCGAAGTTCACATTTGCATTGTTGGCGGCATACGCGGTGATGTTTTTAACATTAAGCCCATACGTGTCAAGGCAGGCAATAAGAGCCTGGTGTATTCCATTTGCAGTTTTGTCGCTGTCTTCGTAGAAATCCAACAGCTTGGATTGTACACCATCTGACGCGGAGAAATACCTCACACATACTGGAAACATTTTCCTATTTCCCTTGTTCGAGGCATCGCTAGCAAGTGAAAAATAAATTGGCTCACCATCATCTGTAGAACTAAAAAGGTCAGACACTATTTTCCCCACAGTGCTTGGTCCCAAGACATTCATGGTTATCATCTCCGCTTTGGTTCTTCCCAATTGCATATTCTTAGCAACACTCGAGTCTTGAAATAAGGTCCCATTTAATTTCACTGTACAGTCCGCGGTCTTATAGCTATGGCCGTGTTTGATGGTGTGATACACATAGGCTACCTCGCTTGCAGAAATTTTGTCGATTTCAGAAGTAGATGTGGAGAAGAATGTACTGATGTTGCTAGCTCCTTTAGATAGCACAGCCCTTTTGTGCGAGTCTGTGTCTTCATGGCAGGATAAGTCGTGCTCGCCACTATGGCCAATAGATATCTCTCGGCGGCATAATGTACAAAATGCTCTCCTAGCATCTGTGGTGGCTTTAACCCACGACCTTTTTGCTTCCCATTCCTTGTTGTAGCTGCAAAGCCTCTTTTTCTTAGCAGGCTCATCCATTTTCACTGACTTGTTCATGAGCAGAGAACCACTGACTGAAATGAACTCAACAACCGTCTCCCACAGCAACATTTGCATGAGTTTTGGCGCCTTATCACAGTAGCCTATCAAAGATCCCTGTTCAGAATGTCATCAATCACCAGTCTGCTACTATTGGACAAAATATTTCATCCATATTTCATCAAAAACTGCGACTGCGATTGGAATACGGGACAGGAGCTGTTCCTCGCGGGACAAATTAAATTCACCTAAAATTCAGGATGTCCTGGGCAAATCGGGACGGTTGGCAACCCTATGTGATAACCACTACACTATAGAAACTGCAGCAAGCATGCTGATTTGCTGTTGCCTGGGCCACAACACTAGAAGCAATCCCACTTAAGCACTTGTCCCCAGTGTAAGTGTTGGCTGGATTGTGGTTAGTGTAGCCGCCTTCCAAGCGGGTAACCTGGGTTTGATTCCTGGCCAGGCAGCACGGTGGTGTAGTGGTTAGCGCTGTCGCCTCACAGCAAGAAGGTCTGTGTTCGAGCCCCATGGCCGGTGAGGGCCTTTCTGTGCAGAGTTTGCATGTTCTCCCCGTGTCCGCGTGGGTTTCCTCCGGGTGCTCTAGTTTCCCCCACAGTCCAAAGACATGCAGGTTAGGTTAACTGGTGACTCTAAATTGACCGTAGGCGTGAATGTGAGTGTGAATGGTTGTCTGTGTCTATGTGTCAGCCCTGTGATGACCTGGCGACTTGTCCAGGGTGTGCCCTGCCTTTCGCCCGTAGTCAGCTGGGATAGGCTCCAGCTTGCCTGCGACCCTGGAGAACAGGATAAAGCGGCTAGAGATAATGAAATGAGATGAGATTCCTGGCCAAGGCATGTCCTTTCATGCCAATATTTCATTGCTGCAATGAAAGGCACTGGGACAAAACACCGGGAAGGGATCAGTTGCCTGCCACTACCTTGTTTGGATATGACTGAGGGCTGTTCCTTCTGCTTTCCACTAGCAGTGTCAGTAGCTGTTCACAGGGCTGAATGATGTCAGTTTTCACCTGGGCCAACTTGTCCTGTGAAAAAACATGAAGGCCACGAGCATGATTTTCTTTCGTTGGCGACATGCTACTTTTTCCACAAACGGGAAACTGTACAGTCACTGTTTTAGATTTAACAAGCAAAAGTGTCTACATGTTGGATGGTCTAAAGCAAATACTTGTTGATACATGATCAAAAGTCAGTGCCATTTTGCTGAGTTCTGATGCTGTGTGCAGCCCTGTTGACTTGACACCGCTCCATAAACGAGGAGGGACGTTGTATTTGAGAATACCACCTCCTTATGATGAATTGCTGCAATTCATTGAATTGCAATGCAATTCCATGCTTCTGCAGCCAGTGGAAATGTAGAGAATGCTTGTTTGTTTGTTTGTTTGTTTGTTTGTTTGTTTGTTTGTTTTTTACAGCAGCTGTTATCTCCCTTGAAGGAAAACCAGAAAGGCAGGGGAACCATTCCAACCAGGTTTTGTCCTGATGACCGTTTGCACAGAGGAGAACATGACAACCGTTAATCTACCAAAAGTTGTCCAGTCCTGACAAGGTTCGGGCTTTCTGGCTGTTTCGAGAGTACCTGATTTTAAGACACCTGAACATTTATGAAAGCAAAGCACGGACCTGCCAGGTTTCTCAGGCACCTCCGTTCGCTTGTTAGGGGAAAGGGATAACCACAACAGAGCAGAAAATACCTGAAGGTGTTTCAGGTTGTTCTAAAAGTCACGGGCTGAGTGGAGATGACAGCTCGATGTTTATTCACTTCTCAGTCCAAGAAAACAAGCACTGGTTTTGCCCCAGGGACCTTTCGCGTGTTCGCCAAACGTGATATCCACTACACTACAGAAACCACAAAGGGAGTGTTTAGCTCCTGTTGCCTGGGCCTCGAGAAAAGCAAAGCTCATGCTTAAACGTTTGGCACCAGGACGGGGGCATGGCGGCAAACAGATGGTCGAGCGTAACAATGACAAGGTTCAGCATTGAAAAGCACTGGAGCAACTGTCGGAATGTCTTCACCATCTATCCTGAATCTGAATCAGTTCTGAACTTTGTCTTTCTTTAAAACCAGGCTGCTAGACGGATGGCTTAAACTTCATCTTCAACCATGTCATCAGTCTGCCAATGTCCTCCAGCATCCATCTTCCTTCAGGAACAGACTTTGTTGTAATAGTCATGTCATCCATGAAGGCTCTGAAGTCATCCATGAAAAACATAATTCAAATTCAAGTCCTTGAATTATAAAGTAATTCATTTCTTTGTGTTGAGATCAAAAAAGAAAAAAAAAAATCATTTAAATTCTAAACTGTTTATGAGGTTCAGTGTGGTGAAGAGGCAGTTGTACACAAATAGGCCAGCAATGTCATGCTCAGGCCATGATTTACGACTACTGAAATAATTCCATTTACTATATTCTACAAAAATCAAACAGATGCTCAAAGCATTCAGAAAAAATGGGGAAATAAAATACCCTCAAAATAATTTTTGATGTGTCCAGCCTTATCCTTCCCGACCTGGCCACATACATTTGCATAAAGCTAGCATATTTGTACACTCCCACTTCCCAAAGTGTTTATCCAACAATACATCATTAAAATCATCTTTTCTCAGAACATATTCACTGGGATTAATTTGCACTGAATAATATGATGTGTGGTCATTTTTCATAGTCATTGAATTCTATTGCCCCTTCATTTTATAAGTAGTGTTGAAAACAATGAAAAAGTGGTAGTAAGTTGCCGTTTATGAGTTATACAGAGACAACTGTTGGTTTCTATCCTTGAATTGTGCTGTTGAACAAAAAATAGGGGACAAATGCCCTATTGTTCATTTTGGAAGCAAAAAATATGAATATGTTTTCAACGGCTGCAATTCCAAGAGGAGATGTCTGATCCAATGCAGAGAACAAGTTTTATCATTTCAGCATTTCTTTAAGCTGAATGAATAATGTTATTTGATTGTTTTACTGAATTCTTCAGTCAAGAGCTTCGGTTACTTGGTGCTGATTAATTTTCTATAACAGCAGCTCTGACAACTGCAAGGTAAATCACAGGTTTCTGTACAACCCTGGTACCAAAAACTTGGAACGCTGTGTAAAATGTTCATTAAAACAGGATGCAAAATTTTGCAAATCACAGAAACAATATAATTCATTGAAAATAGTAAAAAGACAACATGTCAAATATTGAAATTGTATTACTGTATTTTTTTTAAATTCATGATCATTTTGAATGGAAAGTCAACAACGCAATTCAAACAAAGTTGAGATTGTGTAAAAAAAGAATGGAAAAATTGTGTAATGCTGAAAAAAACTGCTGGCACATCTCACAACTAATTAGGTTAACTGGAAACAGGTGGGTATTAAAGTGGGTATTAAAAGAGCATACCAGAAAGGCGGAGTCTCTCAGAAGTAAAGCTGGGGAGGGGTTTGCCAGTCTGTGAAAGACAAATAGTGCTACAATAACTTTCAACATAAAATTGCAAAGAATTTGGGGATCACATCATTTACTGGACATAATGTCATTAAAAGATTCAGAGAATCCAAAGTAATCTCTGTATGCACGGGACAAGGACAAAAACTAATCATGGATTCTCCATGACCCTTGAGCCCTCAGGTGGCACTGCATTAAAAACAGACATGATTCTGTAGTGAAAATCACTACATGGGCTCAGGAACACTTCTGAAAACCACTGTCTGTGAACATAGTTCATCAATGCATCCACAAATGGAAGTTAAAACCATATATAAACAATATTCAGATCCACCACCACCTTCTCTGTACCTGAGCTCATGGACTGAGGCGAAGTGGAAAACTGTCCTGTGGTCTGATGAATCAAAATGCAAAATTCTTTTTGGAAATCCCAGATGCTGCATCCTCCAGGCTAAAGATGAGATGGACCATCTATCCAGTTTGTTATTAGCACAAAGTTCAATAGGCAGCATTTGTGATGGTGGGGGGGAGGGCACATTTGTGCACATGGCATAGGTAGCTTGCACATCTGGGAAGGCAGCATTAACACTGAATGACACATACAGGTTTTAGGGCAACACACTACCAATGTCTTGTTCAGGGAAGGCCTTACTTATTTTAGCAAGACAATGTCAAACTGCATTCTGCACACATTACAACTATATGGCTCCGTAATAAAAGAGTCAGGGTGCTAAACTGTCCTGCCTGCAGGCCAGACCTGTCTCCCAATGAAAACAGTTGGTGCATTATGAAATGCAAAATACGATAAAGGAGACTCCAAACTCTTGAGCAACTGAATTCCTATAATCAGGCAAGAATGGGACAACATTTCTCTTTCAAAACTACAGCACTTGGTCTCCTCAGTTCTCAAACATTTACAGAGTGTTTTTAAAAGTAGAGGTGATGCAGCACAGTGGTAAACATGCCCGTCCCAACTTTTTGAAATGTGTTCCTGGCATTGAATTTAAAATTAGCATATATTTTTCAAACAACAATAAAATTTCTCAGTTTCAACATTTGATATGTTGTCTTTGGACTGTTTTCAATGAAAGAGAGGGTTTCCATGATTTAAAAACCAACACATTCTATTTTTATTTATATTTTACAGTGTCCTCACCAGAATTATTATAGTTTTGAAATTTTTATTCGTTTTTTAGTTGTTAAGTTTTTTTTTTTTTAATTAATTTCAGCTGAGGGGGTGGCACAGTGGTGTAGTGGTTAGCGCTGTCGCCTCACAATAAGAAGGTTCTGGGTTTGAGCCCCGTGGCCGGCAAGGGCCTTTCTGTGTGGAGTTTGTATGTTCTCCCTGTGTCCGTGTGGGTTTCCCCCACAGTCCAAAGACATGCAGGTAAGGTTAACTGGTGACTCTAAAGTGAGTGTGAATGGTTGTCTGTGTCTATGTGTCAGCCCTGTGATGACCTGGTGACTTGTCCAGGGTGTACCCCATGTGGAGCTCTCTGAGGTGTGGGTGGAGCACAGAGGACGGCAGGACAAAGCTTCAGGTACAAATTGGCTTTTATTGCCAGACTTTTCAGTGTAACAATACCATTTTATTCTATTCCATACACATACACACACACACACACACACTGTGTTCTTGTCCTGGGAAGAGCTCTCCTCTGCTCTCCCTCTGCCTCCTTAAATAGGGTGTGGTTACTGGGAAGACACACAAACACAGGTTAATTACCATCAGGTGTAGTGATTCTGCCACTCACCTTCCCTGGCTCCACCCTCCTGTCACAGACCGGCGCTTGACCACGCCCCTGCTGCCACATACCCCCACGGCCCGACTCAGGCCGGGCGCCCGTCCGGCCCACAGCCGACTCAGGCCTGTGGACCACCTTGAAATTGAAGGGTTGGAGTGCCAGATACCAACGGGTGATCCGCACGTTGGCATCTTTCATGCGGTGGAGCCACTGGAGGGGCGCGTGGTCCGAACAGAGGGTGAAAGGGCGCCCCAGCAGGTAGTAACGGAGGGCGAGGACCGCCCATTTGATCGCCAGGCATTCCTTCTCAATAGTGCTGTAGCGCCCCTCACGCACCGACAACTTCCTGCTTATGTACAGGATGGGGCGGTCCTCCCCCTCCACCTCCTGGGACAACACCGCCCCCAGCCCTCTGTCCGATGCGTCGGTCTGCAACATAAAAGGGAGAGAAAAGTCAGGGGAGTGTAA
This sequence comes from Neoarius graeffei, assembly GCF_027579695.1. Lineage (NCBI taxonomy): Eukaryota > Metazoa > Chordata > Actinopteri > Siluriformes > Ariidae > Neoarius > Neoarius graeffei. Next base: position 3,578,979 of record NC_083587.1, read on the forward strand.
AAGTGGCCCCCCCCACACAGTGCAGCCTTTACCTCAGAGAAAGCTCGCTGGCACTGCTCCGTCCACTGGACCGGATCTGGCGCCCCCTTTTTAGTGAGGTCAGTCAGCGGGCTGGTGACGTCCGAATAATTAGGTATAAACCTACGATAGTAGCCAGCCAGCCCCAGGAACTGTCTCACCCCCTTTTTGGTCTTGGGCCTCGGGCAGGCCGCAATCGCTGCTGTCTTATTAATTTGGGGACGCACCTGCCCATTGCCCAAGTGGAAGCCCAGATACCGTACTTCCACCCGCCCAATCGCACACTTCTTCGGGTTGGCAGTGAGACCCGCCCACCTCAGCGACCTAAGGACGGCCCTCAGGTGTTGCAGGTGCCGCTGCCAGTCATTACTATAAATGATAATGTCATCAAGATATGCGGCCGCATAGGTGGCGTGGGGCTGGAGGACCCTGTCCATCAGCCGCTGAAATGTAGCGGGCACCCCAAACAGCCCAAAAGGAAGTGTGACAAATTGGTGTAAGCCAAATGGTGTGGAAAAGGCCGTTTTCTCTCGGGATAATGGAGTCAAGGGGATCTGCCAATATCCTTTCGTCAAATCCAGTGTCGAGTAAAAGCGAGCCGTGCCTAGTCGATCGAGCAGCTCGTCAATACGAGGCTTTGGGTACGCGCCGAATTTAGACACCACGTTGACTTTTCTATAGTCCACACAGAACCGGACCGACCCGTCGGCCTTGGGTACCAAGACCACCAGGCTGCTCCAGTCACTGTGGGACTCCTCGACGATGCCCATTTCGAGCATGGTCTGAAGTTCTTCCCGAACCACCTTTTTTTTGTGTTCGGGTAGCCTGTAAGGGCGGCTACGCACTACCACCCCCGGGGGCGTCTCTATGTGGTGTTCTATGAGGTTAGTGCGACCGGGCAAGGGCGAGAACACATCCGAAAACTCGGCCTGCAACTGGGCGACCTCCGTGAGTTGGTTCGGAGAGAGGTGGTCTCCACAGGGGACCGGAGAGGTAAGTGATGCCAATGTCCCTTTTTGAACCTCCGGCCCCAGCTCTGCCTTCTCCGGAACTACTGACACCAACGCCACGGGGACCTCCTCATTCCAGAGTTTAAGCAGATTGAGGTGGTAGATCTGTAGCACCCCCTCCCTGTCCGTTCGCCTTACCTCATAGTCGACGTCCCCGACTCGCCGTGTGACCTCAAAGGGTCCTTGCCACTTGGCGATTAACTTGGAGCTCGACGTGGGCAACAGTACGAGTACCTTATCTCCCAGAGTGAACTCTCTAAGGCGCGTGCCCTTGTTGTACAGGTGGGCTTGCCATTCCTGGGCCTGCCACAAATTCTCCTGAGTTAGGTGGGTGAGCGTGTGGAGTTTTGCGTGCAGGTCCATAACGTACTGAATTTCATTTTTACTCTGTGAAGGTCCCTCCTCCCAATTTTCTCGCAGCACATCTAAAATGCCGCGCGGCTTACGCTCGTATAGCAATTCAAACGGGGAGAACCCCGTGGAGGCTTGGGGGACCTCTCGCACTGCAAATAACAAGGGTTCGAGCCATTTATCCCAGTTATGTGCGTCCTCACTTACGAATTTTTAAATTATATTCTTGAGGGTGCGATTGAACCGTTCAACTAAACCGTCCATTTGTGGGTGATAAACGCTGGTGCGGATTGGCTTAATACCTAGTAGCCCATAGAGTTCGCTCAGTGTTCGTGACATAAACGAGGTGCCTTGGTCAGTCAGAATCTCTATCGGGATTCCAACCCGGGAGATGACGTGGAAGAGGGCCTCTGCAATACTGCGTGCTGAGATATTGCGAAGAGGCACTGCTTCCGGGTATCGCGTTGCATAGTCCACCAGAACCAATATAAAGCGGTACCCTCGTGTTGACCGATCTAATGGCCCGACAAGATCCATCCCAATTCTTTCGAACAGGGTCTCGATTAATGGTAGGGGGCGCAAAGGCGCTTTTGGAATGGCTGCTGGATTTACTAACTGGCATTCGCGGCACGCCGTACACCACTTACGGACATCGCCGCGAATCCCCGGCCAATAGAATCGGGCCATTATTCGGGCTAGTGTCTTATCCTGCCCTAAGTGTCCAGCCATGGGATTTTGGAACCAAAAGCTGTGTGATTTGCTCTTTCGTCTGAGTGTCCTGCATCACTCGGTATAATCTATCCTTCATAATAGAAAAATAGGGGAAGGATGGTGTGGCGTTCGGCTGGAGCGTTTGACCATCGATTACTCTCACTTGGTCAAACGCATGTCGCAGAGTCTCGTCTCGCGATTGTTCTAATGGGAAATCCGCGAGGGATTCCCCAACAGAAAGAGAAGGAGCTGGCGGCTCCTCACTCTGTCGCGGAGATGACGTAGACGGCTCTGCGACAGCAGCTCCAGCCAAAGCGACACCGGGACCTCCCCCTGTCAAATGGCAGGACCCACTCTTTACTAGGCGCGTCATTAAACCCCGAAATCCCGGCCAATCAGTCCCCAAAATTAAAGAGTGGGTAAGGCGAGGATTAACCGCCGCCTTCACTATAGATTTTTCCCCTCTGAAAAATATGTGGACCGACACCAAAGGGTAGCTGTGAACATCCCCTTGCACACACAACACCTTCATCCCCTGTGCTCCCCCAATGCCTCGTCTTGCACCACGCTTTGGCGGATCGAGGTCTGATTGCAACCAGAATCCACCAACGCCTGATATGTAGCCCCTTGGATACTCACCGGTATGCGATACGCTCCGGCCCGATCGAGGGCAGCTTCTGGCGCGTTGGAGATCCATACCACTGCCCCCACCTCCATTGCTGCGCATTGTTGTTACAGGTGGCCCGGTTCCCTGCAGCACCAGCAAACCGGCCCGGGCTTTCCCTCTGCACCTGTGCTCTGGGGCTCACTCACCTGAGGGGGGGGGAGAGACAGACACAGAAGGGAGAAACGGGAGGGCACCACGGGTGCAGCGGGCCAGCTGGGGTGGAGCCGGCCCCCGCCTCCGTGGTGGGGGAATGGGGCGAGGACGGGACACAGAAGGGAGGGGAGAAAGAGAGAGAGAAGAGGAGAGAAGAGAAGACGTCGTCGGCTGTCCTGCCGCCAGAACAGCCACCAAATGATCCTCCGCCAGTCCTACTGCCTGATCCAGCGACGCCGGGCGGTGGCACTGGACCCACTCCGCGGTTCCGGCTGGTAAGCGGGCGATGAACTGCTCCAGCACCACCTGATCGATGATTCCCTCGGCGTCGCAATCGTCGGCCCTCAGCCACCGCCAGCAGGCATCCCGGAGCTGCTGGCCGAACGCGAATGGCCAGCCGACTTCCTCCAACCACAGCACGCGGAAGTGCTGGCACTGTTGTTCTGATGTGCGCCCCACGCGCTGGAGGACGGCCTGGCAAAGGTCCGCGTAGGCCAGCCGGCAGTCGGCGGGGAGCTGTAGCGCGGCCTGCTGCACCTCTCCCGTCAGGAGGGGGAGGAGGCGCGCCGCGCGCTGCTCCATCGGCCACCCCGAGGCTTCGGCGACCTGTTCAAACAATGTGAGGAACGCCTCGGGGTCGTCCTGCGGGCCCATCTTGGTCACAGTGAGGGGAGACGGGCCCGCGACCGGGGCGCTGGTGGACCCCGCCGATGCGAGGAGATGCCGGAACGCCTCGCAATCTTCCTGCTGGGCCAGCACCAGGGCTTAGAAGCTCCGCTCTTGCTCCTTTTGGAGCATGACGAGCACCTGGTGCTGGCTTTGCTGAGCTGTGGTGAGGGCGTGGACCAGGTCCGTGAATGGGGAAGATTCCATGGGGCTGCAGGGTTGGTGCTCCACCTTTCTCCCGGGTTTCAGCACCACTGTGGAGCTCTCTGAGGTGTGGGTGGAGCACAGAGGATGGCAGGACAAAGCTTCAGGTACAAATTGGCTTTTATTGCCAGACTTTTCAGTGTAACAATACCGTTTTATTCTATTCCATACACATACACACACACACTGTGTTCTTGTCCCAGGAAGAGCTCTCCTCTGCTCTCCCTCTGCCTCCTTAAATAGGGTGTGGTTACTGGGAAGACACACAAACACAGGTTAATTACCATCAGGTGTAGTGATTCTGCCACTCACCTTCCCTGGCTCCACCCTAGTCCAACTACAAAACTAAAATATATGGTCATATATAAATATATATATATGACCATGTTTGTCCAACTCAATGAAACTGGATATCATGACAGGTCAGACTGTCATGTGTTTTACTGTCAGTCTTTCTGATCCATAATTTTCCTTTGTTCCTCACAAATCTAAGCTTTATTTATATTTTTAAATGTCACTACGTATTGCTCAATTTAAAATAATTATAAATAAATGGTGTTTGCATTTCGCAGTAATAGACCTGAACTGGTCTTGGCCATCATGTGGGTGCCCACAAAAGAAAGAAATGATAAAGGTATCATTTGTTCAAAGATTCCACGTATGACACATAGATGTAGAAAAGTTTGAGATCGGTATTGAAAGGATGACTAACAGTGAATTTGCGGACATTTTGCTGCAAAGAGAGCTAGCATGTAGTGATCATCTGCTTTCAAAACAAAACAATACAACAACAAATTGGATTTTGGGAAGAGTGATCTGGCCCCTTTAATCGTTTCCTTTAAACAGATCAGTAAAATTAAGTAGAGTCTGCTTCTTTCAGCTGCTCCCATTAGGGGTCACCCCAGCAGATCAGTTTCGGAGCCTCAAATGCCACTTTTCCACTACCAACCCGGCTGAGTTGGGCTGAGCCGTGCTGAGTTGGGTTGAGTCGAGCTGAGTGGGGCTGTTGGAGTTGCATTTTGACTACAACCGCGCTGAACCGTGCTGGCTGGAAGTGGGTGGACACGTTGGGTGGAGTTAGCGAAAGTGGGTGGACGTCACGTGATGTCGTTAGGCAGCGCAAACAGTGACATCAGTGACCTTTTAAGCGGTAGTCTCACGACCTGGAGAGTAAACAATAAACATGGAGTCATTAGTGTTGCTGGTCTTGGTGCTGTGGCTTGTTGTCACCGACAACGTCAACAGATACTGGCAAGAGCGTATAGATGAGGCGAGGCGCATAAGGCTTCAGAAATTCTCGTAATTCGTAATTCTTCTTCTTCCGGGTTTATGGTGTTTACAGATCCCAGCGTGCTCGCGGGGCGTGTGTGGGCATGTGAGGACATGCCTCCTCACCAATCAGTGCACAGGGGAGTGTCTCCCCACACCCCTAGCCCCACTCGGCTCAGTTTGGCTCGCTTCAGCCCTACTCCAAAACGATGCGAGTTTTGGGTGCTGAGTAGGGCTGAAGTGAGCTGAGTCACGCCGCTCTGAGGTAGTCGAAACGCGAGCCGTGTCGGGCTGAAGTGAGCTGAAGTGAGCTGAAAAAGGGCCAATATTTCATTCAGCATAGCTCCCCCCCCAACACCAGATGCAACCCTCCTCATTATATCCAGGGTTGGGACAAGCACTAAATATGCACTGGCTTATGCAACCCCAGCGGCTGATTATTATTACCTCATCTGCATGTCTTTGAACTGTGGAAGGAAACTGGAGCACCCAGAGGAATTCCACAGAGACAACATGCAAACTTCACACAGAAAGTCCCCAGCTAGCCATGAAGTTCGAACCTGGAACCATTTTGCTGTGTGGCAACAGTGATCACTACTACACCACCACACAACTCTCAAAGCTGCTTATATCATAGTGCTGCTTCAGAATGTAGTACTTCATTTTTGATAGTAACAGCTCTGACAGTATTTCCAGCTGCAAAGCCAAAAGTACTGGAACAGCAAGGCCAATTCTGTTGCTTTTTAGCCACACACTGAAGACATTTGTGTTTGAGGTCAAAAGATGAAGATATGATCAAAATTTCAGCTTTTATTTCCTGATATTTACATCTAGATGTGTTAATAGAATGGTGTTGGGCTTTTTGCACAGTCAAATGCAGGGACTTTAGGTGGATGATGACTATCCAGGATTTTGACAAGCTCCTGCAAAACATAAGATTGCTCTGCCAACAATTCTTTCACCGAATTCCCCTTTATAACTTAACAAGCTAGCACAATAGGGGACGTCATGGCCCAATGGTTAGAGAGGCAACTTTGGAATGAAAAGGTTGCTGGTTTGGGTCTCTGTATCAGCAGGAATGGCTGAAGTACTCTTAAGCAAGGCACCAAACCCCCAGCTGCTTTCCTGGATCTGTTATATGTCACCCTGGATAAAAGTGGCTCTTTCATGTAATATGTTTTCAAAATTTGTCCATTGGGATTGTTGAAAATAAAATTCCTCAAAATACTGCTGGAAAAGTTTTCAGAACACAGGTTTCAGTGGGCTGGCTGAATCATGTCCTAGATTGGGAATGTTTGAACCATAGACTATTTTGTTGAAGTATTGTACTTGCATTCTTTTCAATGAACACTTTTGACCATGCCATCAAAATTGAACCAATTTTCTAACCTTTCCTCAAAACAGACTCTCTGTACTTGAGCATGTCACAGCGAAAGGATGATTTGAAGCAGCAGCTGGATCAGAGAAGGTGAATGCCTTCTAATCAGGTTTTCAGCTAAGTATTTACTTTTCTATCCAAGAAGGCAATGGATGAGAAGTCTAATGCTCTCCCAACTGAACTATTCAGACACTAAACTTTACTTGGAAAAAAAAGAAAAAAAAACACCATTGAAGATGAATCAGTCACCATGAACCCTTTTTGGCTGTGTTGTTTCCAGTACAATATAGTAAATGGAATTATTGCAGTAGTTGTAAGTCATGGCCTGAGTATGACATTGCTGGCCTATATGTGTACAACTGCCTCTTCACCACACTGAACCTCATATACAGTTTAGAATTTAAATTATTATTATTATTATTATTATTTTAATTTTGATCTCAACACAAAGAAATGAAAACTCACTTGGGAATTTTCGGATCCAGCTGGATCCTTCTTCAGCTGTGATGAACTGGGCTAAGAAGCGATGTCAGTGCACACATGCGCTCTGACAAGCTTAGTGTAGATCTCTGGAAGTTGGTATCTCCTCCCCCTCTCTACTGAGGGTCAGCTGCAGGACATGGATGTAGAGTGCCTTCTTAACACCATGCTCAAACCACCTGGGGTCCCTGTCTAGCACTTTAACATCCTCAGTGTTGACACTGTGGTCAGGACAAGCCTTGTGTATGTGGTATGACACCTCAGAGGAGTTGACTGAGCTAGGACGCCTATGCTCCCTGAACCCCTGTTTGAGGTGCCATACTACATACACAAGGCCTGTACTGACCACAGTGTCAACATTGAGGACGTTAAAGTGCTAGACAGAGACCCCAGGTGGTTTGAGTGTGGTGTTAAGGAGGCAATCTACATCCGTGCTCTGCAGCCTACATTTTATATAAATCCTTTATGTCACTATTTGTGTCACATGATGGGCAATCAGTGGAAAAGTTGGTTTTTGAGGGTACCCTGTTTTGAGGGTTCACAGGAAAGGTATATTAAGACATTTTTGAATGTGACAAACACCAGACAGTATGAGCAGGGCATTAATTGAATCAAAGGAACCTGTTGAAAATGTGTGTCCAAAGTCCTGACATGCTTTGACTCTTAAAGAAACAGAAGAGTGGAGCCTGGAAAGCTCAGACAGGAGCGCATCAGTGTTTTAATCTGATGGTCCAATGATGAATTCTGTCTTTGTCAGAGGAACAGACTTGTTTATTAGTCAATTGGTCTCCTTGTTCCAATAAGACAAGTATGGTTGAAAATGGTGATGCTTGTCAAAGGAGTCCAATACATTGACAAGAAAGGGATTCCTTGAACCAAGATAAGACTTTAGCATGACGGTTATAAAGCAGACTCATGCTGGTAACATTTTCCAAGTGACTTGATGATCATACTTCTTGGAAAAGGTGGCAGAGTGCTGCTTTGTATGAGTTATACAGAGACAAGATGACACCTTGTTGGCTTGAACATGCAACCTTCTGATCTGGAGTCATGCTGGTAACATTTTTCAATTCACCTGATGGTCAAAATGCTTCATGTTCTAAAATAAAATACATATCCTATGGTTCAATACAGCTCACCTTCGAGCCTGCACAGCTCAGTAGACAGGACCAAGGTTCAACATTCTTGGAGTTACCGATACCATTTTCTGAAGCTCAGACATCCTTCAACACGACCACTGAAACCTGAGTTCTGAAAGCTTCTCAAGCAGTATTTTGCGGCATTTTTTTGAGCAAGCCCAGTGGACAAATTTTGTAAACATATTACATTAGGTTGCGAAGTTATGAAAGGCACTTTGGTGAAGGAGTTGTTAGCAGAGCAATATTACCTTTTTGCATGAGCTTGGCAAAATCCTGAATGGTCATTCTAGAGATTGGAGTCCATCTGAAAGTCTCTGCAAAAAGCCAACAGCATTCTGTTGGTGCATGACCTCAATGTGATTTGAACATGCAACCTTCTGACATGAAGTCAGATACACGACCATTGTGCCTGAGCTAAAAGGTTATAGACTGAATCATCATGGTACAAAGTTTGCATCGTTCTGAACTCGAGCTTTTGCAGAGGATGAGCTCAATATGAAGCATAACCTGGCTGGATTTCCCTTCCCAATATAAAAATGGATATTTCCAAGATCATATGGCAGTTCTCACCTCAGTGTGTGAATATAAAGTGTGGACAACTGATGCTCAACTTAGGCACTTGTCATCCAATGTGACAACACCAAGGTGTCAACTTTCTTTCGGTTAACTTCACACTTTTACATTTTATATGAATCCTTTATGTCACTATTTGTGTCACATGATGGGCAATCAGTGGAAAAGTTGGTTTTGGAGGGTAACCTGTTTTGAGGGTCCAAAGGAAAGGTATATTACAACATTTTTGAATGTGACAAACAGCAGATGGTATGAGCAGGGCTTCAGTTGAATCAGAGGAGCCTGTTGAAAATGTGTGTCCAAAGTCGTGACATGCTTTGACCCTTAAAGAAACAGAAGCATGGAGCCTGGAAAGCTCAGGAGTGTATCATTGTTTTAATCTGATGGTCCAATGCTTAATTCTGTCTTTGTCAGAGGAACAGACTTGCTTTTTAGTCAAATGGTCTCCTTGTTCCAAAAAGACAGGTATGGTTGAAAATTGTGATGCTTGTCAAAGGAGTCCAATACCATAACAAGAAAGGGATTCCTTGAACCAAGATAAGACTTTAGAATAATGGTCATAAAGCATACTTCATGATGGTAACATTTTCCAAGTGACCTGATGGTCAATCTTTTTCATGTTTGAAAAGAAAATATGTCCTATGGTTCAGTACAGCTCACCTTATAGCCTGCACAGCTCAGGAGATAGGACCAAGATTTAAATTCTATGAGTTAACTATATCATTTTGCAGGATAAACAAGTACTTTTGATCATTATTTGTGCCAGATGATGGGCAATCATTTGGAAAAGGTGTTTTGTATGAGTTATACAGAGACAAGATGACACCTTGTTGGCTTGAACACGCAACCTTCTGATCCGGAGTCATGCTGGTAACATTTTTCAATTGACCTGATGGTCAAAATGCTTCATGTTCTAAAAGAAAATACATGTCCTATGGTTCAAGAAAGCTCACCTTAGAGCCTGCACAGCTCAGTAGATTGGACCAAGGTTCAACATTCTTGGAGTTACCTGTACCATTTTCTGAAGCGAGGACATCTTTCAACAAGGCCACTGAAACCTGTGTTCTGAAAGCTAACTCTGACAAAGCTCGAAGCTTCTGCTCACAGTCTGACCATGGGCTATGACCAGCAACCCTTTGAGAGAGGGAAAATTTTCTTAAAGATGCTGTAATAGAGCTGTGATGACACCGCTAGTTACTGAAGAGACAGGGGGATGCTCCGACTGCCCAGATGAGGATTGGAGGGTAATGGAGTTAAAAGAGAGAGGCTCTGCTGATGACAATGAGGGGATAATAATGGATAGAGGGGGGAGTGGGCTTTGGTAAGCAGGACCATGGATGGTAGTGGGGGTGGTGACATCAAAGCAGTTAAAATACAGATTTAATGTATTTGCCCACTGCTTATCACCTGCCTCTGGGCCCTTTCCCTTATCTTTGCCATGGCCAGAGATTGTTTTCAGGCCCCTCCAAACCACCCTTGCATGTTTCCTCTGGAGGCGCTCCTCAAGCTTCCTCTTGTAGGTGTCTTTCCCCTTCCTTATTGCCCCTTTTAACTCTTTCTGTACTCTCCTCAATTCCTCTTTGTCTCCAGATTTAAACACCCTCTTTTTCTCATTGAGTAGGGCCTTCAGTTCAGGGGTAACCCAGGGCTTATTATTTGCAAAGCATTTCACTTTTTTTAGGGGAGCTACAATGTCCATACAAAACTTCATATAGTCTGTAGCATAATGTGTGATATTGTCAATATCATCATCAGGATTGCACAGAACTTCCCATTCTTTCTTCTCAAAACAGTCTCTTAAAATCTCAGAGTTATCTTCAGTCCATTTCCTCACATATCTATATGTTAGTTGTTGTCTTTTCACTAAGGGTATGTAGTCAGGGAGAAGATGGACAAGATTGTGGTCTGAACAACCCAATGGGGGAAGGGGTAATGCTCTACAGTATATGCTTCCTTAATGTTAGCATAAAATAAGTCCAAAGTTCTATTATCCCTTGTTTTACAGTCTACATACTGTGTAAATGTAGGGATAGTGGCTGTCAAAGGGGCGTGGTTAAAGTCCCCAGAGATGAGGAGGAGGGCTTGAGGGTGAGATGTTTGTAACCGGGATACTACAGTGAGTAGAAAGTCACAGGCTGACATAGAAGCAGCTGATGGGGGAATATACACAGCTATGACAATAACATGCGTAAATTCTCTTGAAATTTGAAAAGGTCTGATACTAACTGCTAGAACTTCAATGTTCGGGGTGCAGCACTGTTCTTTAACTCTAACGTGATATGGGCTCCACCATTTGTTGTTCACATATATCGCAAGCCCCCCACCTCGCTTCTTTCCACTCTCCACTGTTCTCCTATCCGATCTCACAAGTTGAAATCCATCAAGTGCTACATGTGAGTCAGGGGTGAGTTCATTCATGCATGTCTCTGAGAAGCACATGAGACTGCACTCCCGATATTGCCACTGCGTTTTGGTAAGCGTCATTAGCTCTTCCATCTTGTTCGGGAGAGATCTCATGTTACCCATAATGACAGCCAGTACCAGTGGTTTATATCATCTTCTCTTCACTCGGCACTTCACTCACGATCTGCAGCCCCTCTTCCTTCTCCTTATTTCCACCGGGATCATAAATCTATTCCAGGGGAGTACCTTTGTGCTGCGCAGTGCTAGCAACTGTTCTCGTTCGTAAACAATGGAGTCATGACCGAATGGGCCCGGTGATATAACATTAAAAAGTCCCAGAAAGAGCAACAGGCATATCACTAGTCTCAAAAGTTGTGTATCCATAACCGCATGTCTCCGACTTAAAAACACAAAATATAAAACAAGCTGAGTTGTATATAAGCAGAGTTCTACACCAGAAGTGTGCTGGGCTCAGAACCCAGAGATCAAAACCATCTGCTGCTTTTTCTTGACAGTGGTGTTCTCAAACTTCCCAGCAGAGGCAATAAACTTCATCTATCTATCTGACTATAAATTTATTTGCTGAAGGCAGCTTAATGGCCCACCATTCCATGACCTTGAAAATTGTCCACAAGGAGGCCTGATTTTCAGTGTTCTGTCACTAGTTTGGCATTGATCAGTGTCTTTGTATCACAAAGACAAGCACATAGACATTATGGGAATGAAATAAGGCCCACCCCCAGTACCAACAGCTGTCACAGTATGTTACTCATTTCTAAGACTCACAACTCAGAGCTGTTTTGGTATCAAAGTGAATAAGGAAATATCAGAGTCGATTTCATTGTTTTCTAACATTTTTCACCATGATGTTCTTAAGCACAAGACATAAAAAGACATAATACATAATTAAACAAGTGCTCTGACTTGTATACGTATATTCATGACTGATATTCATGAAATGAGGATGTGCTGACATTAAAGCCAGACTTTGCAAGTGTTTGACTTTGGTGCAGACCCAGCAAAGTATTTCAACTGAGCAAATTGAGTACACATAAAAGAAGATTCTGTAGCCGAGATGAGAAACATCTGAAGAACAATCCTAGCAGTTTCTGAGTGACTGTACTATTTCAGTAGGGTACAGTGGTGACTGAATGCGTAAGGCACTAGCCTCTTAAACCAGGAATTGTGCCTTTTAGTCCCACAGGGGCTGAGTGGTGCAGTGAGAGTGTGCTGGGCCCATTACTGAGAGATTGAAACCATCATTTGCTAGTTCTGAGGTCTTTGATGCCAATGTTTTCCATGAGCCAGGCATTGTGGGTTCATGTCCCACCTGAGGTGTGAGGTCACCAGAGTGGTGCAGTGGGAGCGTGCTGGACCCACAAATCAATGGATCGAAACCTTTCTCTGCTTGTTCTGAGGTATTTTCTGTCAATGTTTTCCTTGAGTCAGGTAGTAGGGGCTCAAGTCTCATTTGAGGGGTGTGAGGTTAGCAGAGTGGTGCATTGAGAGTATACTGGGCCTATAACCCAGGGGTTGATAAATCAAAACCATCCTCTACTAGCTCTGGTGTCTTTTATGCCAGTGTTTTCCATGAGCCAGGCATTATGGGTTCAAGTCCCAGATGGGCTATGAGGTGAGCAGAGTGGCGCAGCGGGAGCATGCTGGGCCCATAACCCAGAGGTTGATAGATCAAAACCATCCTCTGCTAGTTTTGAGTGATTTTACACCAATGTTTTCCATGAGCCAGGGATTGTGAGTTTGAGTCTTATCTCGGGTGTGAGGTGAACAGAATGCTGCACCGGAAGCGCACTGGGCCCAGAACCCAGAGATCAAAAGCATCTGTTGCTTTTTCTCTCCAGTTTTTTTCCCAAAATTCCCAGCAGAGGCAATAAACTTCATCTATCTATCTTACTATAAATTTATTCGCTGAAGGCAGCTCATTGGCCCACTGTTCCCTGACCTCAAAAATTGCCCATAGGAGGCTTAATTTTCAGTGCTCTGTCACTAGTTTAGCATTGATCAGTGTCTTTCTATCACATAGACAAGCACATAGACATTATTGGAATTAAATAATGCCCACCCTAAGTACCAATTGTTGTCACAGTATGTTACTCATGTCTCAGACTCCCAACTCAGAGCTGTTTTAGTATCAAAGATCCTGGTAAGTGAATAAGGAAATATCAGAGTCGATTTCATGGTTTTCTAACATATTTTACCATGTTGCTTTTAAGCACAAGATATAAAAACACATAACACATACAGGCCCGTAGCCAGCATTGTGGAGGGGGGGGATCTTTTTTCCCCAAAAGTGGACTTCATCTGGCCCCCTACTCCCGTACCCCCCAAATACACGAGCACACTTCAAATCTTCTAATTTAGACATTTTTTTATTCGTTATAAGTTCTCTGTTGTCTAACTTATTATTGTTATCTTCCTACAACTGTGCTGTGACTTCATTGTCTGTCTCTGTTGCTCACCTCAGTTGTCTGTTGTTGCTCTCTTTCATTGTCTGTCTCTGTTGTTGCTCTCCTTCATTGTCTGTCTGTTGTTGCTCTCCCCTCCACTGTCTGTCTGTTGTTGCTCTCCTTCATTGTCTGTCTGTTGTTGCTCTCCTTCATTGTCTGTCTCTGTTGTTGCTCTCCTTCATTGTCTGTCTCTGTTGTTGCTCTCCTTCATTGTCTGTCTCTGTTGTTGCTCTCCTTCATTGTCTGTCTCTGTTGTTGCTCTCCTTCATTGTCTGTCTCTGTTGTTGCTCTCCTTCATTGTCTGTCTCTGTTGTTGCTCTCCTTCATTGTCTGTCTGTTGTTGCTCTCCCCTCCTCTGTCTGTCTGTTGTTGCTCTCCTTCATTGTCTGTCTGTTGTTGCTCTCCTTCATTGTCTGTCTGTTGTTGTCTGTCTCTGTTGCTCACTTCAGTTGTTGTTTATGGCATCAGAACACTCCTGATCTGCCCATGCTTTAGCATAAAAAACAACAATAATTTCTAATTGAGATAAATGTTTCAAGTAATCCTGAGATTGAAATAATGTCGCACAGCCCTATAAGGACAATTGATTTAAAAATGCCCAAATGCAGCAACAGTGGGTGTTTTCACACACACTGGTCTAAACATTTTCATTTTTCAGCTAGTGCACACGTTTCTTTTCACTCTGATCCAAATGCCAAACCACTGACAGGGCGTCATTTTACCATGACAGGGCGTCATGTTACCATGATGCCATGTTACCATGACGACTGAAAAACACGTGCTCTTAAAGTCTCGCATTTTACTGTCTTCACACCACACCACAGCTCCGATTTCCCAAGCTGAAAAAAAAATAAAAGCAGCCCCAGGTCCGACGCTACTAGTATCTAGCCACCTAACTCACCTCTGTGTGTGCGTGTCACTGACACACATAGACTGACAGACGGGCTGACGCTACCCCCCACCCCCACTGATCACTCTGACAGATCGATCTATCACTACTGTTGTAAACAAAAGAAAAACAAAGTCCTGCACTCAGCACCTTACCCATTTTGGTCCTTTTTTGGAACATGGCGCCAATATTTTGGGACAAAGTAGCAGCAGATTTCTTGCGTTTTCTGTCTTTATCTTCTTTTATAGAGGGCTACTGCGTGACGTCACCGTACCACGAGATTGTGCTAGGGCGCCATATTGGAAGACCAAGTACATGCATACATACATACTCACAATATAAAACAAAGTACGAGCGAGAGTAAAGTGACACGATGGCTGATAATTCTGGTTATGTGAGTACATTACCGGCGGCACGGTGGTGTAGTGGTTAGCGCTGTCGCCTCACAGCGAGGGCCTTTCTGTGCGGAGTCTGCATGTTCTCCCCATGTCCGCATGGGTTTCCTCCGGGTACTCCCGTTTCCCCCACAGTCCAAAGACATGCAGGTTAGGTTAACTGGTGACTCTAAATTGACCGTAGGTGTGAATGGTTGTCTGCGTCTATGTGTCAGCCCTGTGATGACCTGGCGACTTGTCCAGGGTGTACCCCGCCTTTCGCCCGTAGTCAGCTGGGATAGGCTCCAGCTTGCCTGCGACCCTGTAGAAGCATAAAGTGGCTAGAGATAATGAGATGAGATGAGATGAGATATTTGAATTATTTGGACATGGGGAAAAACTATATTTAAAATCCAAAGAGGGATGGAGGGAGGAAAATTAAAACAAAAGAAAGAAATGAAATATAGAGTAGAGAATATTTGATAAAATTAAGGATGTTTTTATTCAGTAAACATTTAAAAAAATGTTCTACAACACTCTAGCCTAGTGACTTATCAGTAACAAAATAGACTTGAAGTATTCAGATCCGCTCTGCATAAAGCAGCTAAATACTCTCTCTGTCTCCTGGCAGAAAGCTCCTTGAACACCCTAACACAGCACAAAAGTTTACCATTGTAGGTTTTTGATGAACCAAGTGCCTCGTGGGTTCACATACCGCGCGCTGCCGTTATTTCCCCCTAATCACGAGTTTGTTGGTCTTCCAATATGGCGCAGGGTTTGTTTACTTCCAGTTTCGGGTGACATCAGTGAAAGGGGTCTAATGGGGGCATTACCGCCACCCACTGGATTGGGGTGTAAAGCAGTCTGAACAAAAAGTGTAAACATAAACATAGGAGAACTGAACCCGTTTTTCTAACTCATCCTCACTTAGTCTACTTTTCTTTTTTGATTAGTCTGGATTTGATATTGTAAATTTAAATGTGAATCAATGTATATTCATTGGACATGAACAAATGAATAAATCTTGAGTAATCTTGAGGGGCGTGTGTGTCCGGGGGGGCGTGTCGCGGGGGGGGGATCGAACGAACTCTCCGATCCCCCCTGGCTATGGGCCAGAGACACTGCCAGCAGCACACAGGATGCTGCAGAACGCAAAGGAAGCTTGACTGTCAAAGATCTGTGCGAGTCTGAGTCTGCTATAATTCGCTTCTGTCAGCATCAAAGGTTCGAAGAGGAAATGGCTGCCTTATCTGCAGGGAAGACGGTCAGTAAACAAAGCGTGCTCTACAAGCTGGACCCGCGACTGGAGGGCGGGCTCCTAAGAGTTGGAGGGCGACTCACCAGAGGTTCTCTGCCAGAGAAAGTAAAATATCCACTCATTCTGGCAAAAGGTCAACATGTGGCGACTCTTTTACTGCGTGACCTCCATCAGCGGCTTGGCCATAGTGGTCGGAATCACATGCTGTCCACGCTGAGAAGAAAATACTGGGTCACCGGTGCTAACTCTGCAGTGAGGAGAATTGTGGCTGAATGCTGTACCTGCAGGAGATACAATGGTCGGATGGGGGCTCAGAAGATGGCAGACTTGCCAAAGGAAAGGATTCTTCCCGACCATCCACCCTTTACAAATGTGGGCCTTGACTACTTTGGACCAATAGAGGTGAAGAAAGGTCGTGGTACAGTCAAGCGCTATGGCGTAATATTCACCTGTCTGTCCAGTAGAGCGGTCCACCTAGAAGTAGCATGCTCTTTGGATACTGATGCCTGTATTAACGTGCTGCGCCGTTTCATCTGCCGAAGAGGTCAGGTTGCCCATATCCAGTCCGATAATGGCACCAACTTCATTGGGGCAGAGAGAGAGCTCAGAGAGGCGTTTTCATCCCTTAACCATACACAAATTGAAGGAGCAATGCGACAAAAGGGAGTCAAGTGGAGGTTCAATCCTCCAGCAGCATCACACTTTGGTGGTGTCTGGGAGCGTGTGATATGCATGGTGAGGAGGATTCTCAATTCAGTTCTTCGGCAACAGAGGCTGGATGATGACGGACTCCACACAGTTATGTGTGAAGCGGAGGCCATATTGAATGACCGGCCTATCACCAAGCTGTCCGCTGACCCGAATGACCTTGAACCTCTCACTCCTAATCATATCCTCTTAATGAAAGGAAGGACCTCTTTACCACCAGGGCTGTTTGATCAACATGACTTGTACATCAAGAGGAGATGGAGGCAAGTTCAATACATCTCGGATCTTTTCTGGAAGTGATGGATACGTGAATACCTCCCAATGCTTCAGGAGAGGCAGAAATGGAACGAACGTAAGGAAAATCTCAAACAAGGAGATATTGTCATCATTATGGATCCTACTGCTCCACGTGGCTCATGGCCACTTGCAAGAGTTTTGGAAACATATCCTGACAAATGGGGGTTTGTCCGCTCAGTACGCCTCCAGACAAAGAGTAACATAATTGATAGACCAGTTGCTAAGCTCTGCCTGCTGTACGAACCTCCAGGTTAGTAAGTTAGAAAGGGTACTCAATTATGTGTGTCAACTGGAGTAATGTGTACATCATTATGTGCCCATTTTTTTTCTTCACTGGCTCTTTATGTGTGTTTGTGAATTGTCATGTTTGTATGACAACCATTTTAATTAGGGGCCGGGGTGTAAGAGCCAGTTTCCCTTTTTATTTCTTGTCATGCCATAATTGTCCATTGGGGGCACCATGATGTAATTGGTCACAGCAATATAAGGGGGAACCTTTATTCAGGTGACAGGTGTTGCCTGACGGAGGGGAACACATACAGTTTTTGACCGCTATGCTCGGCGTTTGTATGTGAACTTTCTGGCGTGCTTTATTTGCATTTAATGGACTATTGTGAATGATGCTGACTTGGGATGTATTGCTATTGGATGCATTTTAACATTGCGGTGAGCCACAATAAATGCGCAAAAGAAAGAAGACGCTATGTTTGTTTATTCATGCATACAAGTGAGTCCACCTGCTGAGCAAGCGCGTCAGATTGGTGTTTGTTAAGCAATGCCTCAGGGGCTTCAAGTGTTAGTCTTAGCCTCTATACCTTCACCCCCTGTGCTCCCCCCAATGCCTTGTTTTGAACCAGGCTTTGGTGAATTGAGGTCTGATTACAACCAGAATCCACCAACGCCTGATATGTATCCCCTTGAATACTCACCGGTATGCGATACGCTCCGGCCCAATCGAGGGCGGCTTCTGGTGCATCAGGGATCCGAACCACTGCGCCCACTTCCATTGCCGTGCACTGCTGTTGCAGGTGGCCCGGTTCCCCGCAGCGCCAGCAAACCGGCCCAGGCTTCCTCTCTGCACCGGTGTTTTGGGGCTCACTCACCTGAGGGGGGGAGAGACAGACACAGAAGGGAGAAACGGGAGGGCACCGCGGGTGTGGCAGGCCGGCTGGGATGGTGCCGGCCCCCACCTCCGCGGTGGGGGAATGGGGCGAGGACGGGACACAGGAGGAGGGGGAGAGAGAGAGAGAAGAGGAGAGAAGAGAAGAGGCTGTCTGCTGTCCTGCCGCTGGAACAGCCGCCAAATGGTCCTCCGCCAGCTCGATGGCCTGATCCAGTGACGCCGGGCAGTGGCACTGGACCCACTCCGTGGTTCCTGCTGGCAAGCGCGCAACGAGCTGCTCCAGCACCACCTGATCAACGACCTCCTCAGCATCGCAGTTGTTGGCCCTCAGCCACCGCCAGCAGGCGTCCCAGAGTTGCTGGCCAAACGCGAACGGCCGGCCGACTTCCTCCAAGCGCAAGGAGCGGAAGTGCTGGCGCTGCAGTTCCGGGGAGCGCCCCACGCGCTGTCGGATGGCCCAGCGGAGGTCCGTGTAGGCCAGCCGGTGGTCGGTGGGGAGCTGTAGCGCGGCCAGCTGCACCTCTCCTGTTAGCAGAGGGAGGAGGCACGCCGTGCGCTGCTCCATCGGCCATCCACGAGGCCTCTGTGACTTGCTCGAAGAGCGTGATAAAAGCCTCGGGGTCATCCTGCGGACCCATCTTGGTTACGGTGAGGGGGGATGGGCCCGCGGTGGGAGCGCTGGTGGACCCCGCTGATGCGAGGAGGTGCCGGAACACCTCCCGATCTTCTTGCTGGGCCAGCACCAGGGCCTCGGAGCACCGTTCTTGTTCCTTGTGGAGGGTGACGAGCGCCTGGTGCTGGCTTTGCTGGGCCGTGGCGAGGGCGTGGACCAGGTCGGCGAACGGGGAGGACTCCATGGGGCTGATCGGCTGCTGTACTCCACAATATCCCGGGTTTCAGCACCACTGTAGCGGTTCAGTGTTGGTGGGTGGAGCACAGAGGACGGCAGGACAGAGATCAGGTTTGACAGAGCATTTTATTGCAACACTTTTCAGTATAACAACTTGGTATGCACTTTGCAGACACACACACACTCGGCGTCTGGTTCCGGAAGAGCCCCTCTGCTCTCGCTCTCCCTCCTTAAGTAGGGTGCGGTCACTGGGAAGACACATAAACACAGGTTAATTGCTCTCAGGTGTAGTGATTCTGCCACTTACCTTCCCTGACTCCGCCCTCCTGTCACAGACCGGCGCTTGACCATGCCCCCGCTGCCACAATAATGCTTTCTTATCAAATATTTTATAGCCTTTTTAAAAAGCAATTCTATTGGTTTAAGTGTTGCTGTACTAGTTAATGGCCAATTTATGAAGCAGTACTCAATATGTGAGAAAATCATAGAATGTAGAAACATCTTAGCAGCTTTCATGTTGAGAAATGGCCTAATTTGCCTAAAATTGTGAATGTTGAATTTTACTTTATTTGGCACCCTTTTAACATGACTTTTGAAGGTTAATGTGGAGTCCAGGGTTACTCCCAAATACTTAAACTCATTAACAAGATCAAGCTCTTCTCCTCTAAGGAACACATTAGAATGTGTCAACTTAGTAGCCTGTTTAGAAAACATCATGCAGACTGTTTTTTTGGTGTTCAGATATAGGCATGTGTGGCAGCGGGGGCGTGGTCAAGTGCCGGTCTGTGACAGGAGGGCGGAGTCAGGGAAGGTAAGTGGCAGAATCACTACACCTGACAGCAATTAACCTGTGTTTGTGTGTCTTCCCAGTGACCGCGCCCTATTTAGGGAAGGAGAGCGGAGAGCAGGGGAGCTCATCGCCGGACGAGACGCTAGTCTGTGTCTCTAGTCTCCTAATAAAATGTTGTTTAGACTGAAAAGTGTGACAATAAAAAACCCATATACGAACCTGATGTCTGTCCTGCCGTCCCCTGTGCTCCACCCACGCCTAGCGAACCGCTACAGTGGTGCTGAAACCCGGAATTCAGAGTGGAGCACCAGCCGATCAGCCCCATGGAGTCCTCCCCGTTCGCCGACCTGGTCCGCGCCCTCGCCACGGCCCAGCAAAGCCAGCACCAGGTGCTCATCAACCTCCGGAAGGAACAAGAGCGACGCTTCGAAGCTCTGGTGCTGGCCCAGCAGGAAGACCGCGAGGCATTCCGGCACCTCCTCGTGTCAGCGGGGTCCACCAATGCTCCCACCGCGGGCCCGTCCCCCCTCACCGTAACCAAGATGGGTCCGCAGGACAACCCCGAGGCTTTTATCACGCTCTTTGAGCAAGTCACAGAGGCCTCGGGGTGGCCGATGGAGCAGCGCACGGCGTGCTTCCTTCCTCTGCTAACGGGAGAGGCGCAGCTGGCCACGCTACAGCTCCCCACCGACCGCCGGCTGGCCTACGCGGACCTCTGCTGGGCCGTCCTCCAGCGCGTGGAGCGCTCCCCGGAACAGCAGCACCAGCACTTCCGTGCCTTGCGCTTGGAGGAAGTCGGCCGGCCGTTCGCGTTTGGCCAGCAGCTCCGGGATGCCTGCTGGCGGTGGTTGAGGGCCGACAACCGCGATGCCGAGGGGATCATCGACCAGGTAGTGCTGGAACAATTCATCGCTTGCTTACCACCAGGAACCACGGAGTGGGTCCAGTGCCACCGCCCGGCATCACTGGATCAGGCAGTCGAGCTGGCGGAGGATCATTTGGCGGCTGTTCCGGCGGCAGGACAGCAGATGGCGTCTTCTCTTCTCTCCTCTTCTCTCTCTCTCTCTCTCTCCCCCTCCTTCTGTGTCCCATCCTTGCCCCATTCCCCCACTGCGGTGCCATCCTGTTTCTCCCTTCTGTGTCTGTCTCTCCCCCCCCTCAGGTGAGTGAGCCCCAGAACACCGGTGCAGAGGGAAAGCCGGGGCCGGTTTGCTGGCGCTGCGGGGAGCTGGGCCACCTTCAACAGCAGTGCACGGCAATGGAAGTGGGCGCAGTGGTTCGGATCCCCGATGCACCAGAGGCCGCCCTCGATAGGGCCGGAGCGTATCGCATACCGGTGAGTATCCAAGGGGCTACATATCAGGCATTGGTGGATTCTGGTTGTAATCAGACCTCAATTCGCCAAAGCCTGGTTCAAAACAAGGCATTGGGGGGAGCACAGGGGGTGAAGGTGTTGTGTGTGCACGGGGATGTTCACCGCTACCCTTTGGTGTCGGTCCACATTTTTGTCAGAGGGGAAAAAGTTATAGTGAAGGCGGTGGTTAATTCTCACCTTACCCACTCTTTAATTTTGGGGACTGATTGGCCGGGATTTTGGGATTTGATGACACACTTAGTCAAGAGTGGGTCCTGCCATTTAACGGGGGGAGGTCCCGGTGTCGCTTTGGTGGGAGCAGCTGTCGCAGAGCCGTCTACGTCATCTCCGCGTCAGAGTGAGGAGCCGCCGGCCCCTCCTCTCTCTCTTGGGGAATCCCTCGCCGATTTCCCATTAAAGCAGTCGCGAGACGAGACTCTGTGACATGCGTTTGACCAAGTGAGAGTAATCGATGGTCAAACGCTCCAGCCGAACGCCACCCCGTCCTTCCCCTACTTCACGATTATGAAGGATAGGTTATACCGAGTGACACAGGACACTCAGACTGAAGAGCTAGTCACGCAACTTTTAATTCCAAAGAGCCGCCGGGAATTGGTATTCCAGGCGGCTCATTTTAATCCCATGGCTGGACACATAGGGCAGGATAAGACACTAGCCCGAATAATGGCCCGATTCTATTGGCCGGGGATTTGTGGCGATGTTCGTAGGTGGTGCACGGCATGCCACGAATGCCAGTTAGTAAATCCAGTGGCCATTCCAAAAGCGCCTTTGCGCCCCCTCCCATTAATCGAGACCCCGTTTGAGAGAATTGGGATGGATCTCGTCAGGCCATTAGATCGGTCAGCATGAGGGTACCGCTTTATATTAGTTCTGGTGGACTATGCAACACGATACCTGGAAGCAGTGCCTCTGCGCAATATCTCAGCACGCAGTATTGTGGAGGCACTCTTCCACGTTATCTCCCGAGTTGGAATCCCCAAAGAGATTCTGACTGATCAAGGCACCACATTTATGTCACGGACACTGCGCGAACTGTATGGGTTATTGGGGATTAAGCCGATCCGCACCAGGTGTATCACCCACGAACGGACGGTTTAGTGGAAAGGTTCAATCGCACCCTCAAAAATATCATTAAAAAATTCGTAAGTGAGGACGCACGTAATTGGGATCAGTGGCTTGAGCCCTTGTTCTCAGTGCGAGAGGTCCCACAAGCCTCCACGGGGTTCTCCCCGTTCGAATTATTATATGGGCGTAAGCCACGCGGCATCCTAGACGTGCTGCGGGAAAATTGGGAGGAGGGACCTTCACAAAGTAAGAACGAAATTCAATACGTTATGGACCTGCGCGCAAAACTCCACACACTCACCCACCTAACCCAGGAGAATTTGCGGCAGGCCCAAGAACGGCAAGCCTGCCTGTACAACAAGGGTACGCGCCTTAGGGAGTTCACACCAGGAGATAAAGTACTCGTACTGTTGCCCACATCGAGCTCCAAATTGATCGCCAAGTGGCAAGGGCCCTTTGAGGTCACATGGCGAGTCGGGGACGTCGACTATGAGGTGAGGTGAACGGACAGGGGTGGGGCACTACAAATTTACCACCTCAACCTACTTAAACTCTGGAATGAGGAGGTCCCCGTGGCGTTGGTGTCAGTGGTTCCAGAGAAGGCGGAGCTGGGGCCGGAGGTTCAAAAGGGGGCATTGGCATCATGCACCTCTCCGGTCCCCTGTGGAGACCACCTCTCCCCGACCCAACTCACGGAGGTCGCCCAGTTGCAGACCGAGTTTTCGGATGTGTTCTCACCCCTGCCAGGTTGCACTAACCTCATAGAGCACCACATAGAGATGCCCCAGGGGGTAGTAGTGCGTAGCCGCCCTTACAGGCTACCCAAACACAAAAAAAAGGTGGTTCGGGAAGAACTTGAGACCATGCTCGAAATGGGCATCGTCGAGGAGTCCCACAGTGACTGGAGCAGCCCGGTGGTCTTGGTACCCAAGGCCGATGGGTCGGTCCGGTTCTGTGTGGACTATAGAAAAGTCAACACGGTGTCTAAATTCAATGCGTACCCGATGCCTCGTATTGATGAGTTGCTCGATCGACACAGCACTGGTCGCTTTTATTCGATGCTGGATTTGATGAAGGGATATTGGCAGAGCCCCTTGACTCCACTATCCCGAGAAAAAACGGCCTTTTCCACACCGTTTGGTTTACACCAATTCGTCACCCTTCCGTTTGGGCTGTTTGGGGCGCCCGCTATGTTTCAGCAGCTGATGGACAGAGTCCTCCGCCCTCATTCCACTTATGCGGCTGCCTATCTAGATGACATCATCATCTATAGTAATGACTGGCAGAGGCACCTCAAACATCTGAGGGCCGTCCTTAGGTCGCTGAGATGAGCGGGGCTCACAGCCAACCCAAAGAAGTGTGTGATTGGGCGGGTGGAAGTACGGTATCTGGGCTTCCACTTGGGCAACGGGCAGGTGCGTCCCCAAATTAATAAGACGGCAGCGATTGCGGCCTGCCCGAGGCCCAAGATCAAAAAGGGGGTGAGACAGTTCCTGGGGCTGGCTGGCTATTACCGTAGGTTTAAACCTAATTATTCGGACGTCACCAGCCCGCTGACTGATCTCACTAAAAAGGGGGCACCAGATCCGGTCCAGTGGACAGAGCAATGCCAGCGGGCTTTTTCTGAAGTGAAGGCTGCACTGTGTGGGGGGCCACTTTTACACTCCCCTGACTTTTCTCTCCCCTTTGTGTTGCAGACCGATGCGTCGGACAGAGGGCTGGTGGCGGTTTTGTCCCAGGAGGTGGAGGGGGAGGACCGCCCCATCCTGTACATTAGCAGGAAGCTGTCAGTGCTTGAAGGGTGCTACAGCATGATCAAGAAAGAGTGTCTGGCGATCAAGTGGGCGGTCCTCGCCCTCCGATACTACCTGCTGGGGCGCCCTTTCACCCTCTGTTCGGACCATGCGCCCCTCCAGTGGCTCCACCGCATGAAGGATGCCAACGCGTGGATCACCCGTTGGTATCTGGCACTCCAACCCTTCAATTTTAAGGTGGTCCACAGGCCGGGGGCGCAGATGGTCGTGGCGGACTTCCTCTCCCGTCAAGGGGGGGGGGGGAGTCGGCTGCAGGCCGGACGGCCGCCCAGCCTGAGTCGGGCGGTGGGTGTATGTGGCAGCGGGGGCGTGGTCAAGCACCGATCTGTGACAGGAGGGCGGAGTCAGGGAAGGTAAGTGGCAGAATCACTACACCTGACGGCAATTAACCTGTGTTTGTGTGTGTCTTCCCAGTGACCGCGCCCTATTTAGGGAAGGAGAGCGGAGAACAGGGGAGCTCATTGCCGGACGAGATGCTAGTCTGTGTCTCTAGTCTCCTAATAAAACGTTGTTTAGACTGAAAAGTTTGACAATAAAAAAACCCATATACGAACCTGATCTCTGTCCTGCCATCCTCTGTGCTCCACCCACGCCTAGCGAACCACTACAGCATAATTTAGTTTGCCAATCCTGAATATGAGTCATTACAGATGTTACAGTTGATGTAACTTGTTGGATATTTTTAGCATGCATATAAATTACTACATCATCCACATACATCTGGATGTTAACACTATGACAGACATCAGGTAGATCATTTATATATAATGTGAATAGAATTGGACCAAGTATGGAGCCTTGTGGGACTCCTACAAGGCAATCAAGAAGGGGAGATTTGGTATTACCAACATACACACATTGCTTCCTGGAAGACAAGTAAGAATTCATCCACTGAATAGCTTTCTCAGAAAAATTAAAATAAGTTAACTTAGATAAAAGAACCTGGTGGTTAACAGTATCAAATGCCCTCTTTAAATCCAAAAACATAGCATCTACATAGGAGTTGTTATCCAAAAGGCATTTTATCTTCTCTAATAATAAGCAATTTACAGTATCTGTAGAATGATGAGTACAGAAACCAAACTGCATGGGGTGCAAAGGATTATGTCCTATATTTAGATATTCAATCAATAATTTAGCAACCCATATTTCTGCAATCTTAGACACAATGGGAAGGATGCTGATAGGATGATAATTGGCCATTTCTGTTCTTCCCCTTGATTTAAATATTGGTGTAACCATGGCCACCTTCCAAGCTGATGGGACAACAGAACATTTAAAGGAAAGATTAATCAAGTAAGTTATTGGGTGAACTAGAGACTCTTTGTATATTTTTAAAAAGTTTGTATCAAGCCCATAGACATCTTTAGCCTTGGAGGTTTTCAGTGCATTGATAATATTAGCCACCTCTGTTTCTGTTATTTCTTCTATATTAAAAACAGATTGTTCATGGTTTATAGGAGAAAGTGTGTGGATGGGTGAACTGAACTTTTTAGTTATCTCATGAACAGAATCAATAAAAAAAATATTAAGTTCTATGGCTAGGATGGTTGTATCTGTCACAAGTTCATTCTTAATTCTAAGTTCAAGTCCTTTATTATTATAGTTTTTATCTCTCCCTATTAATTTAATATTTTGCCAAATTCTTTTCCCATTCCCTTTAGCCTCTTCCGTGATGTTCATTAAAAAAATTGACTTTAGAACATCTGATAGTCTGTATTACTTTGTTTCTTACAGAGGTAAATTTTTGCCGGTCTGTTGACAAACCTGATTTTAGGGATTTTTTTTAATAATTGGTCCCTTTCTCTCATTAACTTCCAACATTCCTCAGTTAACCAGGGCAAATTATTTCGATTTGCTTTCTTTTTGCTAATCTTTCTGATAAAAGGCATCATAGTTTTGTTAACTGTTGAAATAAATTGATCACTGTCACTCTCTATATTCCCCTCAGAATATAGACCTAAGGACAGCTCTTAGGTGTTCTAAATGCCATGGCCAGTCATTACTATAGCTTATGATATCATCTACTGTAAGTACGCGGCCGCATACGTGGCGTGGGGGCGGAGGACCCTGTCCATAAGCCGCTGGAACATAGCGGGTGCCCCAAACAGCCCAAAAGGAAGTGTAACAAATTGGTGTAAGCCAAACAGTGTGGAAAAGGCCATTTTTTTCTTGGGATAGTGGAGTCAAGGGGATCTGCCAATAACCCTTTGTCAAATCCAGTGTCAAGTAAAAGCGAGCCGTGCCTAGTTGATCCAGCAACTCGTCAATACGAGGCATTGGGTATGCATCGAATTTAGATATATATCTGTGACGAATCTCAGTCATCCAGGTACACAGTAATCTGTGGTTGGTTGAAGAGAGCAACTGGACTTGCTTAAAGAATCTTTAAGCAAGTCCAGTTGCTCTCTTCAACCAACCACAGATTACTATGTACCTGGATGACTGAGATTCGTCACAGATATGTTTCTACGCACTTTGGGATGAGATCCCTTGGACTGGTGCGGGAGTATGAGAGGGCTTCCAGAAAACTGGCAGACATCTTTGCCAGAGAGGATCGTTCATTTTTGTCAACCTGGAATGACCATCATTGAACAGAGGTGGGTGTCTATGACATCTTTTATCAGCCACCTACAATGCAGCCATCAGCATTCTGATTCGGATTCTATGATGATCCATGAGAGGATAAATACTGGATACTCCCTATTAGTCAGACAGAACTGAGCATGCCTTTAGGATGAGAGGCGAAACATTTTCAAGAATCTTTAAGCAAGTCCAGTTGCTCTCTTCAACCAACCACAGATTGCATCGAATTTAGACACCGCATTGACTTTTCTATAGTCTACACAGAACTGGACCGACCCGTCGGCCTTGGGAACCAAGACCAATGGGCTGCTCCAGTCACTGTGGGACTCCTCGACGATGCTCATTTCGAGCATTGCCTTGGGTTCTTCCTAAACCACTTTTTTCTTGTGTTCAGGTACAGTGGTGGTTGAAAGTTTGTGAACCCTTTAGAATTTTCTATATTTCTGCATAAATATGACCTATAACATCATCAGATTTTCACACAAGTCCTAAAAGTAGATAAAGAGAACCCAGTTAAACAAATGAGACAAAAATATTATACTTGGTCATTTATTTATTGAGTAAAATGATCCAATATTACATATCTGTGAGTGGCAAAAGTATGTGAACCTCTAGGATTAGCAGTTAATTTGAAGGTGAAATTAGAGTCAGGTGTTTTCAATCAATGGGATGACGATCAGGTGTGAGTGGGCACCCTGTTTTATTTAAAGAACAGGGATCTGTCAAAGTCTGATCTTCACAACACATGTTTGTGGAAGTGTATCATGGCATGAACAAAGGAGATTTCTGAGGACCTTAGAGAAAGCATTGTTGATGCTCATCAGGCTCGAAAAGGTTACAAAACCATCTCTAAAGAGTTTGGACTCCACCAATCCACAGTCAGACAGATTATGTACAAATGGAGGAAATTCAAAACCATTGTTACCCTCCCCAGGAGTGGTCGACCAACAAAGATCACTCCAAGAGCAAAGTATGTAATAGTCGGCAAGGTCACAAAGGACCCCAGGGTAACTTCTAAGCAAACAAAGGCCTCTCTCACATTGGCTAATGTTAATGTTCATGAGTCCACCATCAGGAGAACACTGAACAACAATGGTGTGCATGGCAGGGTTGCAAGGAGAAAGCCACTGCACTCCAAAAAGAACATTGCTGCTCGTCTGCAGTTTACTAAAGATCACATGGACAAGCCAGAAGGCCACTGGAAAAATGTTTTGTGGACGGATGAGACCAAAATAGAACTTTTTGGTTTAAATGAGAAGTGTCATGTTTGGAGAAAGGAAAACACTGCATTCCAGCATAAGAACCTTATCCCATCTGTGAAACATGGTGGTAGTAGTATCATGGTTTGGGCCTGTTTTGCTGCATCTGGGTCAGGATGGCTTGCTATCATTGATGGAACAATGAATTCTGAATTATACCAACGAATTTTAAAGGAAAATGTCAGGACATCTGTCCATGAACTGAATCTCAAGAGAAGGTGGGTCATGCAGCAAGACAACGACCCTAAGCACACAAGTCGTTCTACCAAAGAATCGTTAAAGAAGAATAAAATTAATGTTTTGGAATGGCCAAGTCAACGTCCTGACCTTAATCCAATCTAAATGTTGTGGAAGGACCTGAAGCAAGCAGTTCATGTGAGGAAATCCATCAACATCCCAGAGTTGAAGCTGTTCTATATGGAGGAATGGGCTAAAATTCCTCCAAGCCGGTGTGCAGGACTGATAAACAGTTACTGGAAACGTTTAGTTGCAGTTATTGCTGCACAAGGGGGTTACACCAGGTACTGAAAGCAAAGGTTCACATACTTTTGCCACTCACAGATATGTAATATTGGATCATTTTCTTCAATAAATAAATGACCAAGTATCATATTTTTGTCTCATTTGTTTAACTGGGTTCTCTTTATCTACTTTTAGGACTTGTGTGAAAATCTGATGATGTTTTAGGTCATATTTATTCAGAAATATAGAAAATTCTGAAGGGTTCACAAACTTTCAAGCACCACTGTAGCCTGTAAGGGCGGCTGTGCACTACCACCCCCGGGGGCGTCTCGATGTGGTGTTCTATGAGGCTGGTGCGGCCGGGCAGGGGCGAGAACACGTCCAAAAATTCGGTCTGCAACTGGGCAACCTCCATGAGTTGGGTCGGGGAGAGGTGATCTCCACAGGGGACCGGAGAGGTACGCAATGTCAATGTTCCCTTTTGAACCTCCGGCCCCAGCTCCGCCTTCTCCAGAACCACCAACACCAACACCATGGGGACCTCCTCATTCCAGAGTTTGAGCAGTTTGAGGTGGTAAATCTGTAGTGCCCCACCCCTGTCCATTCACCTCACCTCATAGTCGACGTCCCTGACTCGCCGTGTGACCTCAAAGGGTCCTTGCCACTTGGCGATCAATTTGGAGCTCGATGTGGGCAACAGTACGAGTACTTTATCTCCCGGTGTGAACTCCCTAAGGTGCGTACCCCTGTCGTACAGGCGGGTTTGCCGTTCTTGGGCCTGCCGCAAATTCTCCTGGGTTAGGTGTGTGAGTGTGTGGAGTTTTGCGCACAGGTCCATAACGTATTGAATTTCATTTTTGCTCGGGGAAGGTCCCTCCTCCCAATTTTCTCGCAGTACATCTAGGATGCCGCGTGGCTTACGCCCATATAATCATTCTAATGGGGAGAACCCCATGGAGGCTTGTGGGACCTCTTGCACTGCAAATAACAGGGTTTTGAGCCATTTATCCCAATTGCGTGTGTCCTCGCGAACAAACTTTTTAATTATATTCTTGAGTGTGTGAGTGAACCGTTCGACTAAACCATCCATTTGTGGGTGACAAACGCTGGTGCGGATCGGCTTAATTCCCAATAAACCATACAGTTCGCTCAGTGTGTGAAGGTGCCTTGATCAGTCAGAATCTCTTTGGGGATTCCGACTCGGGAGATGATGCGGAAGAGCGCCTCTGCAATACTGCGTGCTGAGATATTGTGAAGAGGCACTGCTTCCGGGTATCGCGTTGCATAGTCCACCAGAACTAAAAGAAAGCAATACCCTCATGTTGACCGATCTAATGGCCTGACGAGATCCATCCCAATTCTTTTGAATGGGGTCTCGATTAATGGCAGAGGGCGCAAAGGCGCTTTTTGAATGGCTGCTGGATTTACTAACTGGCATTCACGGCACGCCGTACACCCCCTACGGACATCGCCGCGAATCCGTGGCCAATAGAACCAGGCCATTATTTGGGCTAGTGTCTTATCCTGCCCCAAGTGTCCAGCAATGGGATTAAAGTGAGCCGCCTGGAATATAAATTCCCGGCAACTCTTTGGAATCAAAAGCTGTGTAATCGGCTCCTTAGTCTGAGTGTCCTGCGTCACTCGGTATAATCTATCTCTCATAATGGAGAAATAGGGGAAGGATGGGGTGGCATTTGGCTGGAGCATTAGACCATCGATTACTCTCACTTGGTCAAACGCATGCCACAGAGTCTCGTCCCGCGACTGTTCTAAAGGGAAATCCGCGAGGGATTCCCCGAGAGAAGGAGGAGGAGCCTGCAGCTCCTCGCTCTGATGCAGAGATGATGTAGATGGCTCTGTGACAGCTGCTCCCACCAATGCCACACCGGGACTTCCCCCTGCTGAACTATGGCAGGCCCCATTCTTCACTAAATGAGTCATTAACTCCCGAAATCCCAGCCAATCAGTCCCCAAAATTATCGAGTGGGTAAGGCGAGGATTAACCGCTGCCTTTACACTAAATTTCTCCCCTCGAAAAAGAATGTGGACCGACACTAAGTGGTAGTTGTGAACATCCACGTGCACACACAACACCTTCACCAATTGTGCTCCCCCCAATGCCTCGTCTTGCACCAGGCTTTGGTGGATTGAGGTCTGATTACAGCCAGAGTCCACCAATGCCTGATATGTATTCCCTTGGACACTCACCGGTATGGATTACGCTCCGGCCCGATCGAGGGCGGCTCCTGGTGTGTCGGGGATCCGGACCACCGTGCCCAACTCCATTGCTGAGCACTGCTGCTGGAGGTGCCCTGGCTCCCCACAGCACCAGCAAACCGGCCCAGGCTTTCTCTCTGCACCGGCGCTCTGGGGCTCACTCACCTGAGGGGGGGAAGAGACAGACATGGAAGCGGGAAACGGGAGGGCACCGTGGGTGCGGTGGGCCAGCTGGGGTGGAGCCGGCCCCCTCCTCCGCGGTGGGGGAATGGGGCGAGGACAAGACACAGAAGGGGAGGGGGAGAGAGAGAGAGATGAGAGGGGAGAAGAGGAGATCTGCTGTCCTGCCATCAGAACAACCGCCAAATGGTCCTCCACCAGCTCGATGGGCTGATCCAGCAATGCCGGGCGATGACACTGGACCCACTCCACAGTCCCTTCGGGTAGTCAGGCGATGAACTGTTCCAGTATCACCAGATCGACAATTCCCATGGCGTCGCGGTTGTCAGCCCTCAGCCACTGCCAGCAGGCGTCCCGGAGTTGCTGGCCAAACGCGAACGGCCGGCTGATTTCCTCCAGGCGCAGAGCACGGAAGCACTGTCGATGTTGTTCGGGGGTGTGCCCCACACGCTGGAGGATGGCCCGGCAGAGGTCTGTGTAGACCAGCCGGCTGTCGGCGGGGAGCTGTCACATGGCCAGCTGCGCCTCACCCATTAGCAGGGGGAGGAGGCGTGCCGCGCGCTGTTCCACCGGCCAGCCCGAGGCCTCTGCTGCCTGCTCAAAGAGCATGAGGAAGTCCTTGGGGTCATCGTGCGGGCCCATCGTCGTTAGGGTGAGGTGGGGAGGGCCCGCGGCGGTGGAGGTGGTGGACCCCGCCGACGCGAGGAGGTGCCGGAATGCCTGACGATCTTCCTGCTGCGCCAGCACCAGGGCCTCGAACCTTTGCTCCTGCTCCTTCCGGAGGGCAACTAGCGCCTGGTGCTGGCTCTGCTGGGCCATGGCGAAGGTGTGGACCAGGTCTGCGAAGGGGGAGGACTCCATGGGGCTGTTCTTCTCTGTGCTCCGATCCTGGGTTTTGGCACCACTATTGCAATTCAGACGGGTGGGTGGAGCACAGAAGGATGACAGGCCAGAACTGAGTTCCCAAAAACTCTTTATTTTGCACTTTTCAGTGTAGTATTCACTCTCCCAGCCACACATGCACACACACAAGTCGTCTGGTTGGGAAGAGAGCTCTCTTCCTCTGTTCTCTCTCTCCTTATATCGGGTGCGGTCACTGGGGAAGACACACAAACACACGTTAACTGACATCAGGTGCAGTGATTCTGCCACTTACCTTCCCTGACTCTGCCCTCCGGTCACAGACCGATGCTTGACCACACCCCCGCTGCCACAGACCTATTGCCAATTGACCTAATGAGTTGCAATTTGGTCCTCCAGCTGTTCCTTTTTTGTACCTTTAACTTTTCCAGCATCTTATTGCCCCTGTCCCAACTTTTTGCTGTCATGAAATTTCAAATGAGCCAATATTTGGCATGAAATTTCAAAATGTCTCACTTTCGACATTTTATATGTTGTCTATGTTCTACTGTGAATACAATATCAATTTTTGAGATTTGTAAATTATTGCATTCCATTTTTATTTACAATTTGTTCTTTGTCCCAACTTTTTTGGAATCAGGGTTGTACATGATGATCTGACAAGCCAGTCAAAAGACTGCATGTCTTAATGATCCTTTCAGGTCTATTTGTAAACAATAGATCTATTCTTGTTTCAGAGCAAGTGGTTATTCTTGTAGATTGTTCTACTAGCTGTGTAAGATTATAATAATCAATTATTTTCTTGAGGTTTTTCCTTGCATTGTTATAATTCCAATTTATATTGAAATCACCCATGATAATGACCTCTTTGTTAAAATTACAATGGCTAAGAAGAACTTTCAGGCAGCACAGTGGTATAGTGGTTAATGCTGTCGCCTCCCAGCAAGAAAGCCCGGGTTTGATCCCTGTGGCCGACGAGGGCCTTTCTGTGCAGAGTTTGCATGTTGTCTGCGTGGGTTTCCTCTGGGTGCTCCGGTTTCCCCCAAAGACATGCAGGTTAGGTTAACTGGTGACTCTAAATTGACTGTAGGTGTGAATGGTTGTCTATGTGTCAGCCCTGTGATAACCTGGTGACTTGTCTAGGGTGTACCCTGCCTTTCACCTGTAGTCAGCTGGGATAGGCTCCAGCTTGCCTGTGACCCTGTAGAACAGGATAAAGCAGCTAGAGATAATGAGATGAGAAGAAGAACTTTCAATTGATCATAAAAGTCTAGTTTTGATGAGGGTTTCGGTATAAACAAATTAAGGTAAATGACATTTCAGTAGATAGTGACACACCAACACATTCAATATCAATATTACATTGTCTTGGCCATTCAATCTGCTTACATTTTAAAGTATTTCTCACATATAATAGAACACCTCCTCCCCTACCTCGATCTCTGTCTCTTCTAAAAACATCGTATCCTGGCAGAGATATTAAGGCTTCTGGAGATGAGCAAGTTAACCAAGTTTCAGTCAGACCAAAAAAAATCAATATTGGAGTCACAAAGTAAATGTTCCAGTTGTTCACGTTTGGATGTCATACTCCAGATATTTAAATGTCCACCAAATAAGCCTTTGTCTTTACACCATGGATCCCAGACAGTTATAGCATGATTCAACGTTGAAAAGAATTTTGTGGTCTGGTGTTTTTCATTACAGGATTCCTGGCTTTAGTCAGTGTAGCATTAATATATGGGTTTAATGTGGCATGGCAATCCAAGAATGGAATTATTGGAAACTCACCACTGGAAGCCCGAGTAACGCCAAACTGCTCCGGTGTCGAGCCCGCTTCCCCGCTGTTTAATAGGCCCAATCCAGGTACAGCCAATGACCACAAAGCTTCCACCCCCCCACCCCCTGGCCAAAGGAAAACACCCGCCAACAAAAGCGAGGGGTGAAGTAACTGCTGGCAATGCCGGGGGTAAGTAACACTACGTTCAGACTGCAACCTGAAACGACCCATATCCGATTTGTTGTGAAATCCGATTTTTTTTGTTAGGCCGTTCACATTACCAATTATATGACACTTGTATGCGATCTCCAATATGAATGGAAAACGACCCAAAAGTGTCCCACATGTGCAAATGGACACGTAATAAGCACATCTATGTAATACGTAAACAAAAAAAAGCGCACTCTTCAAGTTTGCAAGTAAAGCATGGAGATGAGGCGAGACCTGGTGATGTGGTTTTTGTGGCGGCGGTGGAACCCACACAATAATCTGATTAATGTGGGCAGCAGACTAATGATACCGAAGGTGTCAAATTACTGGAAATTTCCAGAACAATCTTATAATCTTGTAATACAGGATGGTTTAACATCCAGGTCCCTACCAAATCCACCATTAGCTTCAGTGCTTAATTTGTAAAGTGGGAGGTCCCGGAGTCCAGAGGATGACTGGCTCCGGTGCAAAAAAAAAGGGGGGGGGGCGCTTCTGGGCATGTATTGTAATAACACTGCAAATTAAGTTCATCTGTGAAAAACCCCGCTCACACTCGGCACTTGAGATAGGGACAGTGTTGATTGCGGCCAAGAGGCCCTTCAGTTCATCTGGGATGAATTCTCCATTACTTTCCCTGAATTCCCTGAATGCCCTGATGACATGTCGTGGGTCATTGATGCAAAACTGCTGGCAGAGCGCTTCCACTTCTTTTTCCCTGAACAGCGCGTCTTCCTCCTGCGGCCACGGAAGTGTGCACCCTCCTTTTCCGTAATATACAAACAGATATTTTGTGGATGTCGTTTCATGAGAGAAATCACCAACAAGACAGATCTCAAAATCAGACATTAACACTAAATAAACTTGCATTTATTTATTTATTTATTTGTTTTTTTATTTTATTTTGTTACATAGTCAAGAGAGGTGGCGGATCACCGGATCCAGTGTAAATAGCTGCCGGAGCCAACGTCCGAGGTTCCGGAGCATGCTCCGGCTTGCTCCCCCTCAAATTAAGCCCTGATTAGCTTGATCAATTCTATAAAAGTCTATTTAAATTCTGAAAACTGTACAAATGTTGTTGTTTTCCACCAAAGAGGCGGGATTAGCCAACGCAGAATAGTGACGTTTGTCTCTTGTTGATGACATGTAGGTCGCATGAATGCGACCTGTCCGGTCAGACTGCAGTCGCATGTGAAAATAACGGATATGCATCGGAATTAGGACCACATATCTAAGCGGCCTGGGTCGCATGTGAAAAAATAGGATCTGTGTCGTTCAGATTGTCAATAACAAATCGGATACAGGTCGCATATGGGCAAAAAAATCGGATATGGGTCGTTTCAGGGTGCAGTCTGAACATAGTCTAAGTCACGGCCTCATTGATGAAAGGATTATTATTAAGATTTTCGAGTTGAACACCATAAAATGGTAGACTCGTCGCATATTCCTGTAAACATATGGTCGCAGCATCTGTAGGTTGTGGGCCTGGGTTTAGTTCAACATCACCAGCCAGTAATAATATTGCGGCGAGTTGGAAGAGTCCTTGCGAGCTAGACGTCTCGCACAACTTTGGAGGCACCCTCATTTGTCCATTGATCAAGAACTTCGAGTATAACAGATGTAAACTCCTTTGAGTGGAAGGGAGGACATAATTGCCATTTTCTTTGGTAAAACGATGTTGAACAGATATCAAAAGCAGAGTAGTTGTTTGTTTAAACCATCCAAGCCATCTAAATTAACATCGCATCACTGGCTCATGATGCTGTATGTTGCATACAGCATCATGAGCCAGTGATGCGATGTTAATTTAGATGGCTTGGATGGTTTAAACAAACAATACGCAGCACCTGCCAGGCCACACTTGTGAGTGTCAGCCATCTTGTGATAAGTATGCCTTAAGGGTATGATGCATTATTACATGCAACCTACTATTTTAATTAACATACCTACAGTGGTGCTTGAAAGTTTGTGAACCCTTTAGAATTTTCTATATTTCTGCATAAATATGACCTAAAACATCATCAGATTTTCACACAAGTCCTAAAAGTAGATAAAGAGAACCCAGTTAAACAAATGAGACAAAAATATTACACTTGGTCATTTATTTATTGATGAAAATGATCCAATATTACATATCTGTGAGTGGCAAAAGTATGTGAACCTTTGCTTTCAGTATCTGGTGTGACCCCCTTGTGCAGCAATAACTGCAACTAAATGTTTCTGGTAACTGTTGATCAGTCCTGCACACCAGCTTGGAGGAATTTTAGCCCATTCTTCCGTACAGAACAGCTTCAACTCTGGGATGTTGGTGGGTTTCCTCACATGAACTACTCGCTTCAGGTCCTTCCACAGCATTTCCACTGGATTAAGGTCAGGACTTTGACTTGGCCATTCCAAAACATTAACTTTATTCTTCTTTAACCATTCTTTGGTAGAACAACTTGTGTGCTTAGGGTCGTTGTCTTGCTGCATGACCCACTGTCTCTTGAGATTCAGTTCATGGACAGATGTCCTGACATTTTCTTTTAGAATTCGCTGGTATAATTCAGAATTCATTGTTCTATTAATGATGGCAAGCCATCCTGGCCCAGATGCAGCAAAATGGGCCCAAACCATGATACTACCACCACCATGTTTCATAGATGGGATAAGGTTCTTATGCTGGAATGCAGTGTTTTCTTTTCTCCAAACATAACGCTTCTCGTTTAAACCAAAAAGTTCTATTTTGGTCTCATCCATTCACAAAAGATTTTTTCCAATAGCCTTCTGGCTTGTCCACATGATCTTTAGCAAACTGTAGATGAGCAGCAATGGTCTTTTTGGAGAGCAGTGGCTTTCTCCTTGCAACCCTGCCATGCACACCATTGTTGTTCAGTGTTCTCCTGATGATGGACTCATGAACATTACCATTAGCCAATGTGAGAGAGGCCTTCAGTTGCTTAGAAGTTACCCTGGGGTCCTTTGTGACCTCACCGACTATTACACGCCTTGCTCTTGGAGTGATCTTTGTTGGTCGACCACTCCTGGGGAGGGTAACAATGGTCTTGAATTTCCTCCATTTGTACACAATCTGTCTGACTGTGGATTGATGGAGTCCAAACTCTTTAGAGATGGTTTTGTAACCTTTTCCAGCCTGATGAGCATCAACAACACTTTTTCTGTAGGCCTCAGAAATCTCCTTTGTTCGTGCCATGATACACTTCCACAAGCATGTGTTGTGAAGATCAGACTTTGATAGATCCCTGTTCTTTAAATAAAACAGGGTGCCCACTCACACCTTATTGTCATCCCACTGATTGAAAACACCTGACTCTAATTTCACCTTCAAATTAACTGCTAATCCTAGAGGTTCACATATTTTTGCCACTCACAGATATGTAATATTAGATAATTTTCCTCAATAAATAAATTACCAAGTATAATATTTTTTGTCTCATTTGTTTAACTGGGTTCTCTTTATCTACTTTTAGGACTTGTGTGAAAATCTGACGATGTTTTAGGTCATATTTATGCAGAAATATAGAAAATTCTAAAGGGTTCACAAACTTTCAAGCACCACTGTACTTAGTACTGTTGTTATATTTCAAGTAATTTTCTTTGGTGGAATGTAATATTGTAGGTGATGTCAACACTTGTCAAATAGAACTTTGTGTAATTTTTATGAACTATTTAATATTAATACATTTTTTGGGAATCAGATTTGCCCATTACTCCCGGTGCCGACTTCTGGACCCAAATCTGTAAAAACATCTACATCATGACAAAAAAAAGCAATCTACAATTAATACAATACAAGGTACTTCACAGATTTCACTTCACTGCACAGAAACTATATAAAATGGGCTTTGACTCTGACTTGTGTTCTCACTGCATGCAAAATAACCCAGACACATACATTCATGCTGTCTGGCATTGCACTCCAATCAACAGGTTTTGGTTAAGTGTCACAGAATCACTCTCAACCATTCTTGGCTGTCACATCCCAGCAACCCCTTCCCTATGTATACTTGGTGATACAACCGCTATCAATATAAGCACCTCATGCAATAAAATACTGCTAGTAGCGCTGACTATCGCCAAGAAAACAATCCTCATGAATTGGAAATCAAGGAACACTGTACACATCACTCATTGGAAAAATTGGTTAACGGATTATATATCATTGGACAATATATCCACTCCAAACTTAAACAACACTCAGGATACACCCTCCCTTTGGACACCCTTCATCACCTTCTTACAGTTATGACCTGACCCTCTGTGCCTGAGATCCAACTCACAACTTTACATCTACATGTACAGTGCCTTGAAAAAGTATTCATACCCTTTGAACTTTTTCACATTTTTCCACCTTACAACCACGAACTTAAAAGTTTTTTATTGAGATTGTATGTGATAGACCAACACAGAGTACCACATAATTGTGAAGTGAAACGAAAATGATAAATGGTCTTCAAAATTTTAAACAAATAAAAATCTGAAAAATGTGATGTGCATTAGTATTCAGCCCCCTGTACTCTGATACCTCTAAATACAATACAGTGCAATCAATTGCCTTCAGAAGTAATCTAATTAGTTAATAGAGTCCTACTGTGTGTAATTTACTCTCAGCATAAATACACTTGTTCTGTGAAGGCCTCAGTGGTTTGTTAGAGAACACTGAAGAACAAACAGCATCATGAAGACCAAAGAACTCACCAGACAGGTCAGGGATAAAGTTCTGGAGAAGTTTAAAACAGGGTTAGGTTATAAAAAAATATCCCAAGCTCTGAACGTCTCAAGAAGCACTGTTCAAGCCATCATTCAAAAATGGAAAAAGTATGGCACAACTGCAAACCTACCAAGACATGGCCATCCACCTAAACTGACAGAGCGAGCAAGGAGAGCACTGGTCAGAGAATCAGCCAAGAGGCCCATGATCACTCTGGAGGAGCTGCAGAAATCCACAGCTCAGGTGGGAGAATCTGTGCACAGGACAACTATAAGTCATACACTCCACAAATATGGCCTTTTTGGAAGAGTGGCAAGAAGAAAGCCATTGTTGAAAGACAGGCATAAGAAGCCATGTAGGGGACACAGCAAACATGTGGAAGAAGGTGCTTTGGTCAGATGAGACCAAAGTTGAACTTTTTGGCCTAAATGCAAAGCGCTATGTGTGGCGGAAAACTAACACTGCTCATCACCCTGCACACACCATCCCCACTGTGAAACA
This sequence comes from Neoarius graeffei, assembly GCF_027579695.1. NCBI lineage: Eukaryota > Metazoa > Chordata > Actinopteri > Siluriformes > Ariidae > Neoarius > Neoarius graeffei. Next base: position 3,617,770 of record NC_083587.1, read on the forward strand.
TGGTGGTGGCAGCATCATGCTATGGGGATGCTTTTCTTCAACAGGGACAGAGAAGCTGGTCAGAGTTGATGGGAAGATGGATGGAGCTAAATACAGGGCAATCCTGGAAGAAAACCTGTTGGAGGCTGCAAAAGACTTGAGACTGGGAAGGAGATTCACCTTCCAGCAAGACAATGACCCTAAACATACAGCCAAAGCTACAATGGAATAGTTTAGATCAAAGAATATTCATGTGTTAGAATGGCCCAGTCAAAGTCCAGACCTAAATCCCATTGAGCATCTGTGGCAAGATTTGAAAATTGCTGTTCACAGACGCTCTCCATCCAATCTGGCTGAGCTTGAGCTATTTTGCAAAGAAGAATGGGCAAAAATTTCAGTGTCTAGATGTGCAAAGCTGGTAGAGACATACCACAAAAGACTTGCAGCTGTAATTGCAGCAAAAGGTGGCTCTACAAAGTATTGACACAGGGGGGCTGAATATTGATGCACACCACATTTTTCAGATTTTTATTTGTTTAAAATCTTGAAGATCATTTATCATTTTCGTTTCACTTCACAATTATGTGTTACTCTGTGTTGGTCTATCACATAAAATCTCAATAAAAAACTTTTAAGTTCGTGGTTGTAAGGTGGAAAAATGTGAAAAAGTTCAAGGGGTATGAATACTTTTTCAAGGCACTGTAAATAGCTATATATAATAGGGTGGCAGATGGTAGCTGGAACAATGATTTTTACTATTATTATTACTTATATATATATAATCTCCCTCTCCCTTTTTTGTTCAAATTTATTTATTTATTTCCCTCTCCTTTCCTCACTTCTCTTTCTCTCTGCCTTTCTCTACTTCACTCATCCCTGTTCTGCCTGGGCCCCATGGGTGGCTTGGGTGGCCTGGTCCTGTCGGGTTGCCATGTGGGACCGGTGTTGGTCTGTGCTGTGGGGTATTCGTGGGTTCTGGGCCCCCGCCGCGCACTCGCCCTTTGCGCACACACATACCTCTTCCTGGCAATATGCAACATGCCTTATTCTCTTTTAAATGCACTACACATTAGATTGCATACATCATACATCTACCAATAACAAGAACAACAAATAGACTAGGGCAAGCGAGGCATGCATGCAGATGCCTCTGCAGGTGTTTCACTGCATGCCTCGCTTCTTTTAATGTTAACACAATTTAGAGGAGGCATATATCTATGAGTACGCAGGGTTGTTGCAGCGCGCAGGGGGAAATCTGGGCAGAGACTCACCCTGCGCGCACACTTTTTTTAATGCAATACATTAGAGAAAGCCCACAATATAGCCATTTACATTCTTACATAGGACAAATATGGCATGTTGCATGATGGTCTGGATTCGAGGTGTGGTGAGTCGTGGGGGGGGGGGGGGGGTGCTGGGGGCCCTGGGCCATGGGCTGGTTAGCACGCAGGGCCTTCCCTCTGCCATCTCATTGTGGTATATCTTGTGCGGGAGCGGGACGACACCGTGGTCATACTTGGGTGCCCAGGCAATCTGTATAATCAGTCAGTTAATCAAATTATTCCTTTTCTTATCCCTATTCTTATTTCTCTTATTATTATCCTACATAAAGATAATAATACTCATTTCCTTTGAAACCCTCCTTGTCTGCGATCTAGCCTCCATCTCCCCAGTCCAACAGTAAGTCAGTACTACTCCTTACATACACTCTCACACACACACACACACACACACACACACACACACACACACACACACACACATATACACACACACGGACATCTCCATATACACATTATTCCTCACTGTTAATTTTGGTTTTTCACTCAATTTTAAATTCGGTGTTGTGTTTGAATTCTGTTTTTTTGTTTAGCTGTATTGTGATTGTTTTGTATAATTGTATTGTATACGAATTTTAAAAAAATTAAATAAAAAAATAAAAGGAGAGAGAGAGAGCAGGGAAAGGGAGCTCTCCCCCAACCAGAACACTCAGTGGCGTGCACAGACATTTTGGGGGGCAAGTGCTCTGGGGGGAAAAAAGGGCACTTTTTTGTGCATGTGGAACACCTTATTATAAAAGTCTGAGATTTAACCCTCCTCTTGTGTTCGGGTCGCCACTGACCCGTTTTAGTTTTTAAAGGTGTAAAACAACCACTTAATTTTAATTTATTACATCAAGGCTTTTTGACTTTGCCAGGAATCTCTAGTTGAACAAAATAGAAAAAGAAATTTTTGTTTTCCTAAATCTGAAAATGGTCTAGCAAAAAATATAGTACTTATGTGCAGTTGTTTCTGTATGCGACGGACTACTTCACAACAAAATAATTACAGCTTGGGCTTAGAGGGCAAACAATACATTTTCACTCGATTCATGTGTTACCTGGCTGGTGGGGCAGGGGAAGAGCTGACTGACTGCCCGATGTGTTGTCTGCGCTACAACAAGGCCGTGGCTTCCAGGAAGCTATGCTGCTGCAACCTCACATTGAATGCACTGCACGCTTGTTCACGTGACAGAGCAAGAGAGACAGAGGTCCGGTGTGTGTGCAGAGGGGGCACACATCGGGACATTATTTTCACACACGCTTTTAATGCCGCGGCTTTTCTAAAAGATCATGTCGACATTGGCCTCAGTAAACTGTAAAAAAAAAAATTCAAAAGGGCACTTTTTTGGACAGAGGGCAGAGGGGCAGATGCTTGAGCACCACCTCGTGTCTATCTGTGCACGCCACTGAGAACACTTGTGTGTGTGCGCACGTGCGTGCCTGGGACAGTGAATGTAAAAGCTGAAAAGCTACAATAAAAGAGGGTTTTGAGAACTAAAAAAAAAAGATATCAGAGAAATTTCTCAGTCCTTCAGCATCCTTTGACTGGATTTTGGGCCAGTTGGATAACTTTTCTCTGAAGGCCTTTTGGATGATAAACGGCTACCCATACCTCTGATTGAGCTTGTTCCAAGCATCACTGTACGCTTCACTGTCACTGTGATAGAAAGTCCCTTCTAAACACTTGAGAGCAGAGCCACCTACATATCATTTGAGGTAGTGCAGCTTATCAGCAGTGGAGATATTCTTTCTATCTATGAGTGACATAAATTAAGCTTTCCACTCAACAAAGTCAATTGGATTGCCATTAAACACAGTGGGCTCTGGCATTGGAAGCCTATTAATAGCGATGCTGTCATGAACGGCTTGTGCTAGGCAAGCGATGTCGATGGGAGGAGATGGAGCGTTGGCTGTCTGAAGATGTGTTGTGGCCGGACGAGGAATGTAGCTGTGTGGCACAGGGTCATGCAAGGACTGAAAAGACTGGTTATAAGACTCCTCTTTTACTTCTCTGTAGTAGGCTTCAAGTTTGGCCTGAGCAGCCTTTAGGTCTCTTTCAACTTCATACATTTTAATTCAGCTTTGTATTTTTCCCATTCCCTCCTTTGTTCCTCCTCTAGGGCTCTTATCTTCTCCTGTTGTTTCTTTTTCTCCAGTAACGCCTTATACTCAACTTCCTTTTCAGCTACATCTGTGGCCACTTCTGCTCACTTGGCTGCAACACTGGAGTGCTTGGAGTGACAACTAGAGTTCAATTTTGAAGCAGAACCATAAATGGACCAGGAGTAGTCAGGCTCCAGCAGCTCACGCAAGCGCCTTCCTTCATGTTCTGCATCCTTTACACCAGTCAGTCTTTCATTCAGAATTTTAACAATGTCACTCGTTACAGCAGTGCAAGCATCAACTTTGCACTTTAGCTCTGTGTCTGGTGTGCCTTGCGCTCAGTTCATCATAAACTTTCATAATGTCCGTTTGCTTTTTTCCAGTTCGTCAGCAAGGAATGCCAGGTGCTTTTCTGTCAGCTCAGATTTTAGTTCTTGCCATGTTTTACGAGCTTGGGCTTTCCACTGTTCATAAAGGCTAACAAGTTTCTTTTCCCTTTTGCTCTGTTCTTCTCTACGATATGCTAGCATTTTTTCAGTGGGAATTCGCGTGTGCTCGGAGCGCCTAGCTAAATCTGTAGCATCTTGTTCATCATTTAACAGTTCAGCAAGAAGTTTTTGCTTGGTTTGTAAAGTCTCTTTCAGATCATGTCTGACAGCACCTTGTTTTCTTTCCTTTTCAAGCAATTCCTTGCATTCTTCTATTACCTTTCGAAGGATGGCGATCTGCTCCTCCTTATCCTTGCTGGGCAGATTAGCATCGTTTCCCTCCATTTTCATTATCCTTTGTCCTTTTGTCCTTTAATCTGTGTTGCTCCTTTTACCACCACACCGTCTTCAACTGACCACTGTTCTTGTCCTTTTCATCCGGAGAAATAGTCCTTTCTTCCATTGAAATGTTCGATGCAGCAGGTTAGCTGGAGAGGTGAAGCTCTTACTGTACGGATCCCATAAGTATGTGATGGCAATGATCTTGACTGCTGGTGAAGTTCATGGTTTATTTTCTTCTTAACACAGTACACTTTCAATAAACTTGGCAAACAACGACCACCATAAGAGCTTGTGCCTCCTTATGGGTCTGTAAATTAGATTAGATAGAACTTTGTAAAACTGTTCAACTTTATGCATCTGTCTCTGACGAGCGCCGTAACCTTACTGAGTATTCCATAGCAAGTAAAAGGAAAGTAAACAAAATGATGTTGACCCTTATCAAAATAAAAGCCTGCTTTTCACATTAATCCATAGGGTGGCTTAAGACCTCTGTACTCTGAGAAATCTTAACTAATGAGCAATCCTTTATGCAAATATCAAAAAATAATCATCTCAGAAATATTGCACAGGTAATCAACTTGAAATAATAAATCTTTCAGGGGGTTATTTACACAGACTGTGGAAACTTCACACTGGCCTTCAAACACATTGGTGTCACAGTCCGGTCCAGTCCATCTATGCCTGAGTTTGTGGGACTTCCATGCCGGCTGCAGGCCGGATCTGGGACAGGAATTCAGTCCTGCCTTGCTGAAGGCCACTTTCCTGAAGCGGCACTCCCACACCTGCTACCACTCTTCTCCCATCAGCCAGAGCCTTTTTAAGAACTGTTTGGAGCTACTCCAGTTGTCAGACTGTGTTTAGTAGACTTTCCTCACCTCACTTCAACTTGTTGGTATTGGTCCTTGGGTTTTTTTTTTGTCTAGTTTTCTGTCCAGTTGTTTGCCCCTGTTTTGCTTCCTCTGCCTGGATTTCCCTTATCCCTGTGTTCATCAGTTTTGGTGAAGATTTTTCTGTCCTGTTTTTGTCCCTGACTGTGCCTACCTGCTCCCTCTGTGTTTTTGATCTCCTGGCCTGTTCTTTGACTGCTGACTTTTGCCTGAGCCCTACTGTACCTCTGCCCTGGACTTCATTAAAGAAGGGTGTCTCTTCTCCGTACGCTGCCTGCCTTGAGTCTGCTCTTGGGTCCTCACTTCACTTCAGCTTGCCATTTCTGACACATTGGATTCTTTGCCTATTCTCTCTTTCTCCAGACTCTAGGGCCTTGATTTCCAAATGAAATAAATTTACTTTCATATGAAAAAAGGACTTTGGACCACTGAGCAACAGTCCAGTTCTTTCTCTCCTTAGCCCAGGTTACACACTTCTGACATCATCTCTGGTTCAGGAGTGGCTTGATATTAGGAATGTGATCATTGTAGCCTCTTTCCTGAAGACATCTGTGCATGATGGCTCTTGATGCACTGACACCAGCCTCAGTCCACTCCTTGTGAAGCTCTTCCAAGTTCTTGAATCAACTTTTCTTGACAATCCTCTCAAGGCTGTGGTCATCCCTCTTGCTTGTATAGCTTTTCCAGCCAGCCTTTTCAACAGTGACCTCCTGTGGATTACCCTCCTTGTAGAGGTGGGGGTGATTGTCTTCTGGAAAACTGTTAACTCGGCAGTCTTCTCCATGTTTGTGGTTGCATGTACTGAACGAGACTGAAAGATACAGTATTTATACTGTTTTACTCAAATGTGTACAGTATAAGAATTGTATGGTTTTGAGCTCAAAGCCTCTGATCCTTGGAGAGAGAGAACTGTATCTAACAACTAGCTTTGGCAGCAATGAAACCTATTACTTTAACTCAAGGCTAAAGGCCCAACTCACAATGCTCTGTGTCCTGTTTTTGCACTGGTTTTATTCTTAAAGTTGTGAGCAGAAATGATTTGGCGCCATTTTCACTCCCAGTGTGATAAGCGGGTGCGTGACCAGCGCCTTCATGGCTGCAGGAGCGGATGGCTGCTTGCTTGTGCTGGATTACCTCTACCTCCTCCCCCTCAAGTCTCGTGTTTTAAAGTGTACTTGTGTTATTGTGTGCTTATGTGCAGAGGTTTTTAAATGTTCCCACACTATACTCCTGACAGGAGCATGGGGGGTTCTTTTTTTTTTCCTCATCTCTCCTCATGTTGTTATTATTGTGTTTCCTTTTCTTTTATCCCTGTCTTCCTGTCCTGTTCCCCTTCTGTAAGGACAGGTTGATGGTCAATTTCACTGGCAACAGTGATGATAAAGGGTTCATTCATTCATATTTGTATCTCCACTGCTTTGATGCTTCTTTCAGGATGTTGGTCTGCTTGCTGCTATTCTTCTTCTGTCATTCTGTCTTCTCTTTACAAAATAAATTACACCTCCTAAGATGTGTAGATCCTCCACTGAGGGTCACCCTAATTGTGTCATAACTGATCATGTTTTATCTTAGCTCATGTGGAAAAGGAAATATTGGATGGCCCATATGGGGCCATCCTCCACAGGAGAGAAGTGATAAGAACCTCAGCTAGAAATAGGGCATCAGGATGGATCAGGGGCTGTACATCTAGGGCCATCCTAACATGGGCGAAGTGATGAGAACTCCAGCCAGAAGTATGGCAGCAGGATGGATCAGGCAGGTCCAAAGAGCAGAAAAGGTCAGCATCACTGGTATATCAAGGAGTGACATGTAACTTGACACAGAGAGAGAGAGAGAAACGGATATTGTTACATTTGCCCATTGTCACCTATAGTTAAGAAAACATTGTGTTCCAAGTGCAAGCAACGACTCCAGCAAGATTAACAATAACAGCATAACTGAAATGGAGAGCCAGAAAGTAACACAGACATGAGGGAGCCTTGGAACAAAAATCAGCAGCTATTCCAATGTCAACAAACCCAAGTGAGAGTGGGGGGGACGACAGCATTCATACATCCCAGTTTACCAAAACACTGTGTGCCTGAGGACCCTCCAGATGTACTCCTTTAACTAATAAAAACTATTAGAAAAAGCTTGATGAAAAAGATATGTTTTCAGCATTAAACACTGAGACTGTCTGTCTGAGTCCCAAACACTACTTGGAAGGCTGTTCCATAACTGTGGGGCTTTGTAAGAAAAGGCTCTGCCCCCTGATGTAGTCTTTATTATATGAGGTACCAACAGGTAGCCTGCACCTTTTGATCCAAGTTGGCATTGTGGGTCCAGAAGGACCAGAATTTCATTCATGTACTGTGGTGCGAGACCATTCAGTGCTTTAAAAGTCAATAGTAGTATTTTATAATCAAATGTGAAATTTGATTGGGAGCCAATACAATGTGGATAAGATAGGGGTGATGTGGTCATATCTTCTAGTAAGGACTCCTGCTGCTGCATTTTGAACTAACTGGAGCTTGTTTATGCACTTATTTATGCACTTATTGGGCGGCACAGTGATGTACGGGTTAGCAAGGTCGCCTCACAGCAAGAAAGTTCCAGGTTCAAACCCAGTGGCTGGCGAGGGCCTTTCTGTGCGGAGTTTGCATGTTCTCCCCGTGTCTGCATGGGTTTCCTCCGGGTGCTCCAGTTTCCCCCACAATCCAAAGACATGCAGTTAGGTTGACGTGGGGTGGCCTTGGGCTGACGTGGGGCGGCCTTGGGCTGAGGTGCCCTTGAACAAGGTACCTAACCCCTGACTGCTCCCCGGGCGCTCTGGTGTGGCTGCCCACTGCTCTGTGTGCATGCATGTGTTCACTGCTTCAGATGGGTTAAATGCAGAGGACTGTGCTTGAAGTGTGCACGTGACGAATAAAGGTTTCTTCTTCTTCTTATTGGATGTGGCAGCAGGGGCGTGGTCAAGCGTCGATCTATGAATGGAGGGTGGAGTCAGGGAAGGTAAGTGGCAGAATCACTGCACCTGATGTGAGTTAACCTGTGCTTGTGTGTCTTCCCCAGTGACTGCACCCTAGAAAAGGAGAGAGAGCAGTGAAAGGGAGCTCTCTCCCGACCCGAATGCATGTGTGCGCACGAGAGTGAATGAGCTGAAAAGCCACCTATAAAACAGAAAATAAAAAGTTTCTGAGAACTCAGTTCTGGCCTGCCGTGCTTCTGTGCTCCACCCACTTGGTCTGGTTCTACAGTGGTGCCGAAATTCAGGATGGAGCGCAGAAGGAGACAGCCCCATGGAGTCCTCCCCCTTCAAGGACCTGGTCTATGCCCTCGCCTCGGCCCAACAGAGCCAGCACCAGGCACTGGTTGCCCTCCAGAAGGAGCAAGAACAATGGTTCGAAGCCCTGGTGCGGGCACAGCAGGAAGATCGTCAGGCATTCCAGCACCTGCTCGCATCGGCGGGGTCCACCACCACTGCAGACCCTCCCCCACCTCACCCTAACGAAGATGGGTCTGCACAATGACCCTGAAGCCTTCCTCGCTCTTTTTGAGCAGGCAGCAGAGGCATTGGGTTGGCCGGTGGAACAGTGCATGGTGCGCCTCCTCCCCCTGCTAATGGGCGAGGCGCAGCTAGCCGCGCTACAGCTCCCCGCCGACAGCCGGCTGGTCTACGGCGACCTCCACAGGGCCGTCCTCCAACGTGTGGGGCACACCTCAGAGCAGCAACGGCAGTGCTTCCGCACGCTGCGCCTGGAGGAGGTCGGCCGGCCGTTCATGTTTGGCCAGCAACTCCGGGACGCCTGTCGGCCGACAACCACAACGCCAAGGAAATCATTGACCTGGTGGCACTGGAACAATTCACCGCCCGACTTCTGGAAGGAAGAGTGGAGTGGGTCTAGTGCCATTGCCCGGCATCGCTGGATCAGGCCATCGAGCTGGCGGAGGACCATTTGGCGGCTGTTCCGACGGCAGGACAGCATGTCTCCTCTTCTCCCCTTTCTTCTCTCTTTCTCTCCCCTTCTGTTTCTCGTCCTCACCCCATTCCCCCACCGCGGAGGCGGGGGCCGGCTCCACCCCAGATGGCCCGCAGCGCCCGCGGTGCCCTACCAGTTCCTACTTCCATGTCTGTGTCTTCCCCCCCCTCAGGTGAGTGAGCTCCAAAACACCGGTGCAGAGGGAGAGCCTGGGCCGGTATGCTTGCGCTGCGGGGAGCCGGGGGCACCTCCAGCATCAATGCTCGGCGATGGAGGTGGGCGCAGTGGTCCGGATCCCTGACATGCCAGGAACCGCCCTCGATCGGGCCAGAGCGTATCACATACTGGTGAGTGTCCAAGGGGATACGTATCAGGCTTTGGTGGACTCCGGCTGTAATCATACCTCAATCCTCCAAAGCCTGGTGCAAGACGAGGCATTGGGGAGAGCACAATTGGTGAAGGTGTTGTGTGTGCACAGGGATGTTCACAACTACCCTTTAGTGTCGGTCCACATTCTATTTCAAGGGGAGAAATTTAGAGTAAAGGCGGCGGTTAATCCTCGCCTTACCCACTCGATAATTTTGGGGACTGATTGGCTGGGATTTAGGGAATTAATGGCACATTTAGTGAGGAGTGGGGCCTGCCATAATTTAGCAGCGGGAGGTCCCGGTGTGGCATTGGCAGAAGCAGCTGTCACAGAGCCATCTACGTCATCACCGCATCAGAGTGAGGAGCAGCAGGCTCCTCCTCCCTCTCTCGGGGAATCCCTCGCAGATTTCCCGTTAAAGCATTCGCGAGATGAGACTCTGCGGCATGCGTTTGACCAAGTGAGAGTAATTGATGGTCAAATGCTCCAGCCAAATGCCACCCCATCCTTCCCCTATTTTTCCATTATTAAGGATAGGTTATACCGAGTGACACAGGACAATTAGACGAAGGAACCGATAACACAGCTTTTGATCCCAAAGAGCCGCCGGGAATTTATATTCCAGGCAGCTCACTTTAATCCCATGGCCGGACACTTAGGGCAGGATAAGACACTAGCCCAAATAATGGCCCGGTTCTATTGGCCAGGGATTCGCAGCGATGTCTGTAGGTGGTGTACGGCGTGCCGCGAATGCCAGTTAGTAATTCCAGTGGCCATTCAAAAAGCACCTTTGCGCCCTCTGCCATTAATTGAGACCCCGTTCGAAAGAATTGGGATAGATCTCATCAGGCCATTAGATCGGTCAACACGAGGATATCGCTTTAATTTAGTTCTGGTGGACTATGCAACGCGATATCTGGAAGCAGTGCCTCTTCGCAATATCTCAGCAGGCAGTATTGCGGAAGCACTCTTCCACATCATCTCCCGAGTCCGAATCCCCAAAGAGATTCTGACTGATCAAGGCACTATGTTTATGTCACGCACACTGCACAAACTGTATGGGTTACTGGGAATTAAGCCTATCCGCACCAGCATTTATCACTCACAAACGGATGGCTTAGTCAAACGGTTCATCTGCACCCTCAAGAACATTATTTGAAAATTTGTAAGCAAGGACGCACGCAGCTGGGATAAATGGCTCGAGTCCGTTATTCACAGTGCGAGAGGTCCCACAAGCCTCCATGGGGTTCTCCCCGTTCGAATTATTATATGGGCGTAAGCCGCGTGACATTTTAGATGTGCTTTGTGAAAATTGGGAGGAAGGACCTTCAACAAGCAAAAATGAAATTCAATACGTTATGGACCTGCGCGCCAAACTCCACACCCTCACGCACCTAACCCAGGAGAATTTGCGGCAGGCCCAAGAACGTCAAGTTCGTCTGTACAACAGGGGCACGTGCCTTAGGGAATTCACATAAGGAGATAAAGTACTCGTGTTGTTGCCCACGTCGAGCTCCAAATTGATCGCCAGGTGGCAAGGACCCTTTGAGGTCACACGGCGAGTCAGGGACATAGATTATGAGGTGCGGTGAATGGACAGGGGTGGGGCGTTACAGATTTACCACCTATTTAAAACTTTGGAACGAGGAAGTTCCCATGGCGTTGGTGTCGGTGGTTCCGGAGAAGGCAGAGCTGGGGCCGGAGGTTCAAAAGGGAACAATGACATCGCGTACCTCTCCGGTCCCCTGTGGAGATAACCTCTCCCCGACCGAACTCACGGAGGTTGCCCAGTTGCAGACCGAATTTTCGGACGTGTTCTTGCCCCTGCCCGGCCGCACCAGCCTCATAGAACACCACATAGAGATGCCCCCAGGGGTGGTAGTGCACAGCCGCCCTTACAGGCTACCTGAACACAAGAAAAAAGTGGTTTGGGAAGAACCCAAGGCAATGCTCGAAATGGGCATCGTCGAGGAGTCCCACAGTGACTGGAGCAGCCCGGTGGTCTTGGTTCCCAAGGCCGACGGGTCGGTCCAGTTCTGTGTAGACTATAGAAAAGTCAACGCGGTGTCTAAATTCGATGCATACCCAATGCCTTGTATTGTAGTATGGTATCTGGGCTTCCACTTGGGCAATGGGCAGGTGTGTCCCCAAATTAATAAGACAGCAGCAATTGTGGCCTGCCCGAGGCCCAAGACCAAAAAGGGGGTGAGACAGTTCCTGGGGCTGGCTAGCTACTATTGTAGGTTTATACCTAATTATTTGGACATCACCAGCCCGCTGACTGATCTCACTAAAAAGGGGCACCAGATCCAGTCCAGTGGACAGAGCAATGCCAGCGGGCTTTCTCTGAGGTAAAGGCTGCACTGTGTGGGGGGGCCACTGTTACACTCCCCTGACTTTTCTCTCCCCTTTGTTTTGCAGACCGATGCGTCAGACAGAGGGCTAGGGGCTGTTCTGTCCCAGGAGGTGGAGGATCGTCCAGTGCTGTACATCAGCCGGAAGCTGTCAGTGCATGAGGGCCGGTACAGCACCATAGAAAAGGAGTGCCTCGCCAAGTGGGCGGTCCTCGCCCTCCGCTACAACCTACTGGGATTTCCTCTCCCGTCAAAAGGGGGGGGGGTCAGCTGCAGGCCGGACGGCTTCCGGGCCTGAGTCGGGCGGTGGGGGTATGTGGCAGCGGGGGCGTGGTCAAGCGGTGATCTGTGAATGGAGGGCGGAGTCAGGGAAGGTAAGTGGCAGAATCACTGCACCTGATGTGCGTTAACCTGTGTTTGTGTGTCTTCCCCAGTGACCACGCCCTATAAAAGGAGAGAGTAGAGAAAGCGTGCTCTCTCCCGACCCATAAGCATGTGTGTGCAAGAGTGAATGAGCTGAAAAGCCACTTATAAAACAGAAAATAAAAAGTTTCTGAGAATTCAGTTCTGGCCTGCCGTGCTTCTGTGCTCCACCCACTTGCTCTGGTTCTACATTGGAATATCCAGACAGTCAGGTATTACAATAATCCAACTTAGAGTTAACAAAAGCATGAACTAGTTTTTCTGCATCATGTAGTGACATTATATTTCTTAACTTAGCAATATTTAAGAAGAAGAAGCTATTATTTCTCACATGCACAATCAAGCACAGTGAAAATTCATCCTCTACATTTAAACCATCTGAAGCAGTGAACACACACACACACAGAGCAGTGGGCAGCCATACTACAGCACCTGGGGAGCAGCTAGGGGTTCAGTACCTTGCTCAAGGGCACTTTAGCCCAAGGCCACCCCATGTGAACCTAACTGCATGTCTTTGAACTGTGGGGGAAACTGGAGCACCCGGAAGAAACCCACACAGACATGGGGAGAACATGCAAACTCCACATAGAACGCCCCCCCCGTCAGCCACTGGACTTGAACCCAAAACCTTCTTACTGTGAGGTGAGAGTGCTAACCACTACACCATTGTGCCACCCTATATTTCTGAGATGACAGAAAGCTACCTGGGCTAATGTTATCAATATGAGTTTCAAACCAAAGACTGGAGTCAATGATCACCCCGAGGTCTTTTACTGCTCCTCATGAAGAAACTGAAAGGCCATCCACAGTTATGTAATCCTACTTCTAGCTGCATGTGGTCCTAATACAGGTACTTCTCTCTTGTCAGAGTTAAGTGAGATGCCCTGAGACCGAGATGCTGATCTCTTCTGCTGCTCAGACCTGCCTGATCCATCCTGATGCCCTATGTCTGGGTGGAGTCTCATCACATCGCTCCTGTGGAGGACAGCCCCATAAGGACAGTTGAAAGTCACACTTGGAAGATGTTCTGGACACTTACAGTAATGCTTTTATGGCTGAGGACTACAGTTGACTTGCTAACTTTAGGACTGCAGTTGTCACGAACAGTTTTGCAGTCAAGTTTTCATCAATGAAGAGTTTATAACATCAATGAAACTGACTTCATGTTAAAACCCTTTGGTGACTGACCCCTTGAAAATGGTTCCTCCAGGAACGATGACTTTTCAGTTGTCAAGACAATGGAAAAACTAAAATACAAAAACAGAAAGATACGTCACAATGCTCTTGTGCACAAAACAAAATGCTATTGTATTTTAGTTTTTCCGTTGTCTTGACAACTGAAACGTCATCGTTCCTGGAGGAACCATTTTCAAGGGGTCAGTCACCAAAGGGTTAAAACTGTTAAAATGTTATAATCACATTGTCTGTTACCACCCAAATGAAGATGGGTTCCCTTTTGAGTCTGGTTCCTCTCAAGATTTCTTCCTCATGTCATCTGAGGGAGTTTTTCCTTGCCACTGTCACCACAGGCATGCTCATTGGGGATAGGTTAGGGATACAATTAGCTCCTGTTTGAAGTCATTAAAATTCTGTAAAGCTGCTTTGCAACAATGTCTATTGTTAAAAGTGCTATAAAAATAAACTTGACACATTCCTCAGTTTTATTAAGCTGGTGTCTCTCATCTGGCTTTGCAGAAACATACAACTGTGTCATCAGCATAACAGTGGAAACTAATACCATGCTTACAAATAATATTACCCAGAGGTAACATATAGAAAGAAAAAAGCAATGGGCCTAAAACGGAACCATGTGGAACACCAAACTTTACCTTAGTATGCAAAGGAAAATTGCCATTTACATCAACAAACTGACAGTGATCAATTAAATAAGAGCTGAGCCAGGAGAGGGCTGTTCCCTTAACTCCCACATTGTCTAGTCTATCCAGGAGAATGGAACGATCAGTGGTGTCAAAGGCTGCACTAAGGTCAAGCAATACAAGCAGCGAGACACAGCCCTGATCAGATGCCAACAGTAGGCCGTTTACTACTTTAATCAGAGCTGTCTCTGTGCTATGATGCTGTCTAAATCCTGACTGATACATTTCATGGATGTTATTCCTATGTATATATGAGCATAACTGCTGTGTGACAGCTTTTTCTAGGATCTCAGAGATAAAGCAGAGGTTTGGTATTGGCCTATAATTGGACAGCTGACAGGGGTCGAGGTCAGGGTTTTTTTTTAATCAAGGGTTTGATAACTGCTAGTTTAAAGGATTTGGGTACATTGCCACTGCTAAAAGAATAATTTTTTTTAGAAGAGTTTTGATTGCGTCTAGTGTTCTGTTTGAAGAATCATGTAGGTAAGAGATCTAGTACACAAGCTGAAGATTTTAATGAGGAAACAAGTGAAATTATTTCAGACTCAAAGGGGAGTAAAAGATGAATCATTGCTCTGATGTGGTTATAGTGTTCTCTCCACGGATACTTATCAAATTGGCTGGCTTTAAATTGATATTTTCAATTTTGTTCTGGGGGGGGAATAATGATCATTGCTACTACATATTGAAGGTGTGCATGTGTCTGTGGTGGTGTTATTCCTAGTTCATATTGCCAAAGTATAAGGATCTAGGATTATTTTTGTTATATTCTATTAGAGTAGAGAGAAAAACATTGATCTACTGCATTAAGAGCTTGTCTATATAGTTCAAGAGGCTCTCCTTCCATGCTAATTGGAATACTATCAACTTTGTTTGATACCATTTTCTAACTTTGTTTTAAGCTGCATGTGTGATCATTATACCAGGGTGCGATTTTTTTTCTCTTGAATTATTTTCTTTTAAGCGGAGCTACATCATCTAAAGTATCGCAGAATATTGACTCAAAGCTGATAAAAGTTCTGTGGAGTTTGATGGTGATCCAAACAAGTTGATAACTAGGGGAAACTTCTGATAAATCTTCATGCAGTAGTTGGTGTAAATGTAATTTTGAAGTGATGGTGTGGCAAGCTGCATACAGAATATTATTGCTCAGACATATTTTGAATCAGACGAGAGTCTGACGCTACCTCAGATGATGTGGAAGTCAGACTATATTTTCTATATTTAATACAAGTATTAGATCAAGAGTGTGACCACCATTATGGGTCAGTCCTATGACGTTCTGATTAAACCCTAATGAATCTAAAATGGACACGAACACTGTTTTCAGAGGGTCTTCAGGGTTATTGAAGTGTTAGGGTTCTCCCAGTCAGAATGGTCAACTTGCTTCTCGAGACCCAATGCCTTCGTGCCACCTACGGATCCGGGACGGAGACACCGCGAAAGAAACAGACCAGGAAAACCAGAGATAGGTTTCACAGCCAGTTTATTCACAGTTCCTTCGTCGAAATGAAAACATTTTATAGCATCCATTTATCTCTGTTTATGTTTTGTCTACATGTACGTAAATGTGTGTGTGTGTGTGTGTGTGTGTGTGTGTGTGTGTGTGTGTGTGTGTGTAATGTGTGTTACGTGTAGGAATGTGGCGTAGAAATGTGTGTGTAGGATGTCAGACTATGACATCAGCTATGTTTGTCTCCTCGATTGCGTGCAATTGAGGGGACCTTGATCTGGGGCAGGTTACATCAGAGCGCGTGTATAAATCTTGACTCAAGCATAACATAATGACATATTTCTGATGATATGACATGATAGCAAAGTACAAACAGATTTGAAAGGTGATTGCTTACGTACACCCCTTCAGGTCAGATATAACATAGGGCAATATGTACTTAAGATGGTGATGGAATTTTTAAACACAGATAATATATCTAGTCTACGAAGTCTAGTCAAAGAAGGTCAAATACATCAGAAATTAATGCCAAGTTAAACAGAAATAGTTTAAAGGATCTAAAAGCTAAAGGATGAAAAGCTAAAATATTAAAATCATAAATTCTTAACACATGAATGTGTGTCTTGTGCTAAGTCAGCAAATTACATCTTGAATTCATCAATATGTAGTAAGACAATCATAAGCAAAATAACAAATAAGAATATGTCTAACAATTTTAAACAGATATGTTAGAAGAAAATAAACAAAAATAAGAATAAACTTAAACAAAGAAAGTCATACGAAACATAAGAAAAATAAGAATATGTCTGGCAAAAACAAAGAAATGCTACTTCACCGGAGGAAGGTCAAACAGGATTCAGGATTAAACTCATAAAGTTAACATTAGAATTATAAAGTCTTAACAATCCTAAATTATATTCTGTAATTATAAAACTAACTTAAAACTATAAAACTAACATGAATCACTTAATGCAGCTTTAAATCTAACATTAAATCCAACATTCAATCATTTCAACTTCAGATTCAACATTAAAGAAACTGGTTAACGCTACCAATCTTAAATCACAATCCTAGCTATAAAACTAACTTATATCATGGCTTTAAATTTAACTTTTAATCCCAAATACATGTTGGCTATGCAGCTGCGAGTGTGTGAGAGTGGGTCTGACATCATTGCAGACCTTGGCGCTATCCAGACACATCTCTGATCAACAATACACATCCCACATCAAAACAAGCAAAATGTTCTTAAACAATGTCTAGCTGAGACAGAAGGCCATTTCAACCGAACAGAATCTATCCTACAAAGGAATAAAACCTAACATTAAGTGAATATTAAAGTCGACAATAATTCATTTTTTGTCCAAAGAAACAACCAGTTTGAGATGAAATCCGCAAATTCAGAAAGAAATTCAGAACACAGACCACAGATCTGTAAATAATTAGCTGAACTGACTGGGTAGACTTATTTTTTTGCTATGTATGTTAATATAAAGAACTTCAAATCATATTGAAATTTTGTTCAGGTTTTTGTATGATGTCTACGTTATCATAAATAACTATGACGCCTTGTCCACTACCAGTTAGACGAAGCTGATACATATAGCTGAGAATGAAGCATATAGCTTCATTTAAATGCGACATACTCATTTGGTTTGATCCACATTTCCGTTAAACATAGTACATTAAACTCCTGCTCCGTAATAATTCTATGAAGAATTAGTCTCATGCTACAGTACTACACTGATAATAGTGTTACAGTTGAATCATTATTTATATGGTGGTAATTAATGACTACTTAATAACTACATAAGATCAAAAGAAAACATTAACAGCCTTGTTTAAAAATCACTAAGATTGTTTTAAAATATGTAGTCCTTTAATATGAACAATTAGGATCAAAGTACAGGACATTTTCAGCAAAAGCATGAATAAAAACCATTTAATTTGACAACTTTAAAGCATGCAATGTCTCGGAGTTATTGCACTTGTGGGTTTTAAATGTACCTGAATAAGTAAAACTCTTCCCACACTGTGAGCAGTGATACGGCTTCTCTCCTGTGTGAATGCGCTGGTGTAGTTGGAGATTACTCTGCTGAGTAAAACTCTTCCCACACTGTGAGCAGTGATACGGCTTCTCTCCTGTGTGAATGCGCTGGTGTAGTTGGAGAGTACTCTGCTGAGTAAAACTCTTCCCACACTGTGAGCAGTGATACGGCTTCTCTCCTGTGTGAATGCGCTGGTGTAGTTGGAGAGTACTCTGCTGAGTAAAACTCTTCCCACACTGTGAGCAGTGATACGGCTTCTCTCCTGTGTGAATGCGCTGGTGTAGTTGGAGAGCACTCTGATGAGTAAAACTCTTCCCACACTGTGAGCAGTGATATGGCTTCACTCCTGTGTGAATGCGCTGGTGTTTTTGGAGATCACTCTGACAAGTAAAACTCTTTCCGCACTGTGAGCAGTGATACGGCTTCTCTCCTGTGTGAATGCGCTGGTGTCGTTGGAGATCACTCTGATGAGTAAAACTCTTCCCACACTGTGAGCAGTGATATGGCTTCTCTCCTGTGTGAATGCGTTGGTGTCGTTGGAGATGACTCTGACGAGTAAAACTCTTCCCACACTGTGAGCAGTGATACGGCCTCTCTCCTGTGTGAATGCGTTGGTGTCGTTGGAGATCTCTCTGATGAGTAAAACTCTTTCCACACTGTGAGCAGTGATACGGCTTCTCTCCTGTGTGAATGCGCTGGTGTTGTTGGAGAGTACTCTGCTGAGTAAAACTCTTCCCACACTGTGAGCAGTGATACGGCTTCTCTCCTGTGTGAATGCGCTGGTGTATTTGGAGATGACTCTGATGAGTAAAACTCTTCCCACACTGTGAGCAGTGATACGGCTTCTCTCCTGTGTGAATGCTCTGGTGTGTTTGGAGAGTACTCTGATGAGTAAAACTCTTCCCACACTGTGAGCAGCGATACGGCTTCTCTCCTGTGTGAATGCGCTGATGTATTTGGAGAGTACTCTGCTGAGTAAAACTCTTCCCACACTGTGAGCAGTGATACGGCTTCTCTCCTGTGTGAATGCGCTGGTGTATTTGGAGATGACTCTGATGAGTAAAACTCTTCCCACACTGTGAGCAGCGATACGGCTTCTCTCCTGTGTGAATGCGCTGGTGTATTTGGAGAGTACTCTGCTGAGTAAAACTCTTCCCACACTGTGAGCAGTGATACGGCTTCTCTCCTGTGTGAATGCGCTGGTGTATTTGGAGATGACTCTGATGAGTAAAACTCTTTCCACACTGTGAGCAGTGATACGGCTTCTCTCCTGTGTGAATGCTCTGGTGTGTTTGGAGATGACTCTGATGAGTAAAACTCTTCCCACACTGTGAGCAGTGATACAGCTTCTCTCCTGTGTTAATGTGCTGGTGTCGTTGGAGAGCACTCTGTTCAGTAAAACTCTTCCCACACTGTGAGCAGTCATGTGGCTTTACTCCTTTGTGACTGCACTGGTTCCATTTGAGTGCATTCTGATGACCAAAACTTTTTCCACAGTCTGAGCTGTGGTGAATTTCCTTCTCTACATCATTATGAGAAGTGTCAGAACTGAAAGCATCAGTTGATGTTGGCTGACTACTGGAGCATTTGGAGGGGATTTGAAGTTCATATTTAATCTCTCTTGATTCCTGAAGTCTCACAGACTCTTCATCGTGGTATCTCTGGATGCGCTGGTCAAGGTAAATTTGAGATGCACAGGAACGAAAACATGTGGAGCAGGAAAAGACTTGCAGTAAAGTGTTCTTTACTTCTGGGGAAGTGAAAGGACAAAAGTATCAGAAATTTTACATGAAATGCAACAAGATTATAAAATCTAACCACAGTAACCTAATGTAAGGGAGCATTTTTACTGAACCTCAAACTTTCAAGATTCTACATGAAGACTGAGGAGAAAAAAAAGTATCTTTGAGGACAAAGATACAGCAGCCACTAGCTAGGAATACTTGTAGATTCAATAAGGTGCTGGTACAACAGCTAGGCACAGCACTGGTCATAGCCCCGTGGGTCAGACTGACTAAGGGGGAGTAGTTGGTTTCTGTTTGATATAATGTTAAGTCTAGGTAATGGCAAGCCTAGCCTTATTTACATCTCATCCAGGATTAATAAGGAGACTCAGCCCGAGCATTGAAGGATCTGAAACATACAACAATGGGCCTTATTTATCAATCTGGTTATGAATAGATTTATCTAGAAGCATTTACACAAGAAGGTCTTTATTTTTACATATGGATTGTCATATTTAAAATGCTTATTAATTTCAATGAAACACACAGTTAATGAAATTAAATTTTGTGGGATTTTGTGAAACCCACTTGATTCATATTAAAGTAAATGGTGAAAGAAAGAAAGCCAGCATCCATAAATTAAGACATAAGAATGGCCATACAGAATTGCAGGCATATAAAAAAAGGGACACACTGCAACAGTTCAAATGGCATTCAATTCAGTCTGCAGCAGTACAGAGGTTTTGCACCATCACATGACCCCCATAGTAATGGTAACTACACCGCCATGACAGTAAGCATGCTTGTAGTGCTTCATTCAGATGAGTTAGTTATTATTGATCAGTATGGGAAGGTTTTGCTGTGTTTTTGCATGTGCAAATTGTTCTGAATGAAAGAGACATCAAATGTTTTAATTTACCAAAAGAAATTTTTCATCGGGGGAAACAAAACAGAGAGATTTCTACGTAGAGATGAAAGTGGAGCAAAGGAAAAAAACCTGAGATTTGGGGGGGGCAATGTCCCCTGAAAATATTTTAATAACATAACATGCAAAACCCTGCATTCTAGTGCATTTTAGTACTTATTTTCACTAAAACAAGTTATAACTTTTAAGCCTCTTTCTTTCATGTACATTAATGATTAACATGTCAAAAATATCAAATTTAATTCCCCTAGTTATTGAGTAATTTTCAGGAGTGCATTTAGAAAATGCGGTGGTTTTCCTGGTTACACAGTTAATTACTTTGAAAAAAAAAAAAAATCAGACAGTTGAAGGTAAACTCAGCAAAATCCCAAAACGCTACTGTTAAAAAGTACATTTTGTCTGTAAATTTAAACACACCAATGAATACCAAATTTCTCATATCAATCAGGGGCGTAGGGTGTGTGTGTGTCACACATTGACTGGCAGCCTGAGTACATTATGTAACAAAACATAATTACCATTGCTAGTTTTAGGCAGCTTAGAAACAGGCTCTTCCATTATTGCTGTTTCTTCCACGTTTTCTTGATGTTGTGTTCTAGAAACGGCACTAAAACTTAGCTTCCAAACCACAAAACGCAACTTTGATGGGGGGGGGGGGGGGGGGGGGGGAATATATATATATATATATATATATATATATATATATATATATATATATATACACACACACACACACACACACACACGTATATAATAAATTGCTTACCTCTCTTCACGTCGAAAGGAGGAGGAAAGTTTTGCTTGTTTTGACACGGCGAATTATTAACACGAGAAAATACTCGTAATTCGCAACTAAAAAGACTGCAGCTACACTGGCAGCTTGAACATGCTTTCTAGTGCGATTGTGTTGCGCTTGCGCAGAACGGTGTCAGTCCTGAAGGTGCGCATGTGCCTAACGAGCTCCAGCATGTGCGCCGTTAACAAAGAACACCTGTCTTTAATCAATGAACTATGTTTGGGCTATTTAAGGACTGCGCCCATGCAAGGACGATGCGAAGTATTACACCGCGTCTAGGAACGTGAAAAATTCGAAAAATAAATTTCTCCATTCGGAAAACCGGAGATTTAAGAGTTTTGTCAAATATCCGGATTTCCGGGTCATTCGCAGAAAAAATCTGGCGGAAAATCTAAAAACCCGGAATTCCGGGAAATTCCGTAACACTTTCATGACCAGGGTTGTAAATGTAAAAGGGAAAAATGGTGCACAAACATTGGGCGGAACTCTGTTGAACGGAGAGGTCAAAAATACGATCATATGCTCACTTCATTTCCACAAAGGTAAGAATTCCAAAATTAAAAAAAAATTCATTTCAAAACTGCAGCAAGGTGCTCATTCTTATACAGTGAAGTGAACATGAGCGTCAACACAGCAGCTTGTCATTGCCTAACCTTCACTGAGACTTTAAAAGTGCATTTACATTCAGGGGTCCTTTGGAGCACGTTGTGCGCGCACTTGGGACCTTGTCATTATGGGAAATGCCCGATGCTGATTTGACTGCAATCAGCATGCGCATATAAGGATGCTGTTTTCACAGAGACTTTGCAAGTATGCGGTGGTAGACAGATCTAAGTGCAGGAATAGTGTTTATTAGCAAGCGTGATATTTGCAAAAATATAACACAAGCAAAACCAAAAGCTGAGTCATAAACATGGCTCAAATCATGACAGTGATTTAAAAAAAAAAAAAACATTCAAAAAGACTGTGTTCTTATATGGGTGTGCCGATTGTTCTCAAATCAGCATCAGGTGTTTCCCATAACGACTGGGGCCTGTGAGCGAGCGCAGCTGCTTGAGCGTGTAGGCGTGACAGTCAAGAGTTCGCCTGCTGTGTGACCACAACTTTTAGTTTGCCTGTATATCGCCAAGCATCATCACCAAAACACCTATTTTTCATTGATAACCCATTGCAAAGCATTGCAAGTTGTAGTGTGACTGTAGCTTTACGCCCACGTTCACTTCACTGTACAAGAATAAGCATCTTGCTAGACTTTGTCTCTTATGTTCAACTCTCTGTATAAGATTGAGCGCCTCACTGCACTTCATATGTTTACGAGCCATTTTCCCTTCTACGTTTTCAAATCTTTCTCGTTTTTCCCCCCCGATAATGAATTACTTTTGGTAAATTTAAAAATCTGATGTCTTTTGTTTCATTCAGAATGATTTACACATCCAAAAACACAGCAAAATCTTCCCATACTGATCAATAACAGCTAACTCGTCTGAATGAAGCACTACAAGCATGCCTCCTGTCATGGTGGTGTAGTTACCATTGCTATGGGGGTCATGTGATGGTGCAAAGCCTCTACAGGAATTTCCTTACTGTATTATGCAAAGAATGCCACGGTGTGGTTTGTAGTAATAAAGCAACCACTTACTTGTCCCTGAATATGTTGAAATTTTCGAGCTGAAAGAGTTTAAGGAGTTAAAAATAAACAAAGATTCTTTCTGTATGGCATGACTCGTGGAATTATTGAATTTAATATTAAAAATAATGTTATTGCTTATTAAATTGGTTGATAATATAAATACTGCATCACGTGCTCCTGAAATAAAGCAAATGTGTTCTAATTGATTTGTATAATGCTTGATGGGTTTGACGGACAACTGTATTAGCCAATTAACAACTTTACTTGGTTCAGGCATGCTGCATGTGCGTGTTCAACTAACTTCTATCCAGCCAGCTGGTTATATTGCACTGAAGATATTATAAAATGTTTTTTTTTTGTCCCTCCCTCCTGTGTGTTTCTGTAATATGGGGAGGTCTGAAAGCATTGTCCTATATTGTGTGTTTGTTGTGATAGGCCATGTGTTTATTTACCCTGATTTTCTCCCTAATTTAGCCATGGCCAATTCCCACCCATCAGGCTACTCTTCCGTATCACACAACAACCCCCAACCAGGGAGGGCTAAGGCTACCATGTGCTTCCTCCGAGGCAAGTAACACCAGTTGACCGCATCTTTTACTCATACAATGTCAGTGGGTGGCGTAACACACTCAGAGGAAAGCCCAATCCACTCACTTCCATATGAATGTGCATGAGCTCACAGACACCCGTGACTCACTGGTGTAATTAACAGAGGAGAGAGAGAGCATGTCACCCCTCCCTCCCAGAGAGCCTAGCCAATTTTTCTCTCTTGAGCTCCCGACCACAGATGACTGTGGCATTATCAGGATTAGAATGTGGCAATCTCCCGAAAATAGGGAAGATGATGGGGAGGATATTTTTCTGCTGCACCACTCAGAATCCACAGGGCATGCATTTTACGCTACTTCTGGTTAAACTGTGCATGATGAATAAAAATACAGCAGTATTTTGTGGTTTACTATATATTCAGTTTCAAACAAGTAACCCTAGAAATGGGTTATGATTTTCAAATAGTCATTAAAACATTTTTAAAAAAATCGATTAGTTTATGCGACAATCCTTTTTTTCTTACTTTGAAAAAAAGAAGTTTCCACTGTGTTCACTTGCTGCCCACCATCATCATGACCTTTTTGTTCCATTTGAGTTTTGCGAATTTTGGTTAAAGGCAGAACATGATCCTCATCAGGAAATGGCTCGAAACACAAATACAATCAACGGTATTTCAGAATAACCAGCACTGAGTTTATTCAGTGTAGGTACATTCCACTAAGAAACTACATTTCCCATCAGCCCACTTCCGCGTTGACCTGCTAGATAGTGATTAGATAGTGTTTAGTAGTTAGATAGTGATTATATGCCCAAAATGCCCATAGTGATTATATGCCCAAAATGCCTCTGTCTCCAACTGTCTTACTGGAACTCACAAGTTTACACAGTCTTCACAGGACACCATGAACTGTGCAGAACAAGTCTACCTCAAGGACTAAGGACACGTGGACTGTACGGTACTGTGCTTTCAGTGCTACGACTCTGTCATACCCCTGAGACCAAAAGGGGGACTGTAGGTACACTAAGAAACTACATTTCCCATCAGCCCACTTCCGCGTTGACCTGCGTCACGTGTGGGCGGGATCATCTACGTCGGTCCGCCATGCGCGCATAAGTCCAGGCGGAAGCTCCGCTCTTTGTCTCTCTCGTGTCCGGATTCCAAGGAATCTAGACACACAAAAGAGATGCTCTCAAACCCGAAAACACTTCCTTCTTGCAAGATTCACCATCCAGCGCGTTCTGTGCTTAACCACTGGCCAAGGTAAAAGTCCAGAATAGCGCGATCTTTAAACTCAACCTGAGTTACAACCGGTTTATTCGTATTAGAAGTGACGTCACGACTGCAGCTCAAACGCAGTTTTAATTTATAATTAGGAGCGACCAGATTCCTCCTGATTAAAGCGCTGTGCATATTATTCTGATCAGAGACTTTTCCTCACGAACGCTGAAGTTCGGACCAAGAATCCTCTGCTTTCCACGGGAACCACCCAAGTGCTCCGCTGGACCAGAAAGTTCTCTACGCCTCCATCACGAGCGGCTCACGTGCTCCAACGGCGAGGCCCGAAACTACAACGGCGAATATTTCTTCATATCTTGCTAAAGGCAGGATTAAGTAAGATTTTGGCATTTGGGCATAAATTAAGATAGTCTTAGGAATTTGCTTTTATTGAAAGTGTGAATTTAAACCCAGGTTTATTCATTACACTATTAGACACGCAGCGTGTCGAGTTGAATTGTTCTGTTTTTGTTTTAATCTCAATTGTTTTAATAGACAGGCTGTGCATGCTTCCCTCTCATTCTTACTAACATTTTAATTTCATTATTATACATCTTGATCTCATCAAGATTTCAGTGGATTCAGTATGGTTATGAGCTAGTGGGTTAGCTACAGCTTCCCTTTGCCTGCTTAGCAACACAAAGCTAATCAAGGCCTACCATGTGCTCAGCAGGCCATCAGGCCTGATAAACCACACCTCAGCTAGAAATCCACAAGCTAGCTTTTTGTTCAGGCCACGTGGCCACTCACAAACACACCCTAGTTAGCTACGGCTAATTCCTTTGTCTTTAGCAACATGTGCTCAGTAGGCCTCACCAGGCCTAACAAACACACTTTAGCTAGGCCATAGGGCCTTTCACAAACACACACTAGCAACACAAGGCTAATCTAGGCCTCCACCACGTGTAGTTAGCTACACGAGGCTAAACACATGGTCAAGTCCTTCCCACACACACACACACACACACACACAACACACATTAGCAACAGAGCTAATCCTTTGTTCTATTTAGATAACATTCCTTTGTTTTAGCTAGCAACAAGCTAGGCCACACACACACACACACCATATCATATTTGTATATATTGATTATCCATTTTTATCTTTGTTATAATAAATCCATTTATTATCAAAGCTGTGTGTATTCATCTTGTTGGTGTTCCAATATTTCTGAAGTCCCCAATCTCTCAAAGAATTCAAAATGGTGCATATAAGTTATGTAATATGGTAAGTGATCGTAATAATTTGGAAATATACCATAATTTAGCTGTTTGGTAATTTATTATTAAGCACCAGGATTAATGGTATGATTCACTAAATGATTCATTGAACGATTCACTAAATGATTCACTGAATGATTCACTTCAAATGAGACTGATTCTATGGTATGATTCAATTCAAATGAGTCAAAGTAAACGATTCAATGGGATTGATTCATTTTAATTATTAACCTTCAAATTTAATGAGACTGATTTAATGAGATTGATCACTTAATTTCAACAATTAACTGATTGCGCCAACATCAGTATGTTGAATGGAAGATGTTTGGTTATTTTTCTTCTGTCATCAGTATTAAGTTGTACTCATGAGAAATGTCGATTAATTAGCACTCTTATGGAGAAAAGCCAGACGTTACAAAGAATTCGCAATAGCAAGAGATGTAGTGGGCTGACTTCACGTGTCTCAGAGGAAGCCGACAGACTTCACCCTCTCTGGTTGGTCATTGTCATATGATAGAGAAGTCCTACCTGGTTGGTGGAACTGGCCAAAATGAGTTCTCTGGTTATTGTAGACTCCATTGTGCAACAGTATTCATCCCAGAAACAATATTAGGCTAAGAAATAGGTCACTAGATGATGCAGAAAATAACCTCTTAGACTATAGTAACACCTTTCTGTCTGGTTGTTCCTGTAGGTGCAGGACTGAGTTCTTTGGTGCCCTCCTCTTCATACCACACCAAGAGCTCCTGTCCTGGGTTAATGGGTCGACAGCAACGATACAGAATTCCCCCTCGATACTGAAATGCCACAAGATTCTGTTCTTTATTATTATGGGCACAATTCACATACCTAAAAGAATGAGGCAAAATTCCAGAAAAGGTAAAAATCAGATCAGCGTTACAAACTTAGAGAAAGCATGGCAGAGATACCAGTGACAGCAAGAAGATAAAGTTCTTCCAACAAATTATGAGCTGTAAAATCAAATCACTAAAAAGTTCCAACAACTGGTGTATTTCTCACCTCATCCAATTCACATGCATCTCTCTTTTGGTGTCGATGTATTTTTCACACTGCATGCTCCTGTATACCTGGAGAAAAATACCACATTTACATTTTCTTCACTAAATCAATCAATCAATCAATCTCTTTAAATGAGGGATACAGAAATGAGAACGATGGCTCGTGCCAATATTACATTAAGGCTTATGAAGGTTGAATTAAAGGTTCTTGACTGTATCTTTAGATTCACAAAACAGCTGACAAACTTGGAGATGAATTTAGTAACTACAGGAAAATGCAGGCAAGGCTTTATCAGAATTTAGGCAAAGGAAAGGTTTCTCATAAAAGGCTTTACATCTGACATGGCAAAGCTGCGCTGTGAATCAGACCTCTCTGATAAATATCTGCCCATTGTGTTTTGATCTCTAAACAGACAGCTTAAAAAAAACAAAATAAAACAAAAAAAACAAACAAAAAAACCCCCCACACAACTATAAAGTCAGTTCTGCCACCAAATTGGTTTTATAGAAAATATTTTGGATTTGTACAAGTAATTGTTATTTGCCATAAATGTTCAGTAGGTAATGTTGGTTTAGTTCAGTATTGCAGTGTTAATTTTGAATTTAAATAATTTTAAATGAGACTTCGTCTTGTACTGAAAATTGTAGTTTCATTTTAGTCTTTTTATTTTATTTATTAATTTTTTTTGTTTCGTTTTCATCAAGATTTAAGAAGTGGAACTCAATTTTCATTTTAGTCTAATTCTAGTCAAAGTTTTAGTCATAATTTTCTCACACAGTTGCATGGTACTTGTAAAATGTTTTAAGAGGGGCTACTGCAGGAGGAGTATTATGGGATGACCCCCCCCAGTATGTGTCTGGTTTTTTTTTTGCTATGCAGGTTATGTGGAGTTAGCCACGACTGTAATGGTGATGACCGCTATTTTCATATGAAGATGTTACTTTGTTCAGACCAATGCCATGTGCATCTGTGTCCTGATGCATATATCTGTTAGAATCTAGGAGCATTATGAAAGCCATGCGAGTAGGTGAGTGAGCCTACCAAACCAGATTCACTTCTTCCTAACTATGGTCAGGAACCTGAAAAAGAGGGAAGGCAACATACTGGAATGAATTTTGCTAAAGGATATTTCTCCTGGCTGGAAAATTCCCTCAAGAAATACGTTAAGATGTCTGTATGGACAGACCAGCTATTTTGGCTCATCTTTATTCGCCAGGGCATAATGACCAGAGATTTTGCTTTGCTGTCTTTTTACTGGCCCTCTCTGTGGGCTGGTCATTTTGGGTTCACATGACAGCATGCTGTGTGCCTGTTCTCACTTGTCAAATCACAACCATGTTAGCTAATGCACGTTAACATTCTAAACTAATGCAAAAGCAGTGCGCAGCAATGAAACAAAAGCCATGTCCAAAAAAAGGTCAAAAATTAAAGGAGGGGCCAAACAAATTTAGGAAAAAAGCAGGCATTAGGAGGCATAGGCTTTCAAATGTAAACAAAAGTGCTCTGAGAGCACAATATCCCCCACTGGCAACTATGTCATAACTCTGGTAAAATGAGATGTAATTGAATGAAATTGCAATATGCATATTACCGACATATACAAAGAATCCTGTCAAGTTCCGTGAAATTCCTCCAAAAATTGAGAGAGGAGTTGATTTCAGAAGGTGAGTATCCTTCCCAGATGGAAGGATGGACATTGCCATCACATAATCCCCCTTCGGGCATTTCGGACAGTGGGAGATTTATTAAAAAAAAAAAAAATTATATATATATATATATATATATATATATATATATATATATATATATATTAGTGCTGTCAAAAATGTCGCGTTATTAACGCGTTAACTTCACTCAATTTTAACGGCAATAATTTTTTTATCGCGAGATTAACGCTCTGTGACATGATGCCACGCCCTGCACAGCCAGAGTCCTCTGCCCTCCCCCGAAGAGCCACGGTGCTCGGCTTAGGTTTCGTTTTCCCATCGGCGGCTCCAGCCCCACTTTGCAGTGGCTGTGACAAGACGTGCTATGCTCTACAATAAAAAAAAAAAATAACATTGGTACAACCAGTGTTCGAACTATGCCGATATTTTTTGGGGGTCCCTTTTTTCCCTTGGGGGGGGGTGCTTGCGCTTGTCTCAGAGTGCGGATCTCCATCGCGCGCTCACTTCGGATATGCAAATGCTTCCCGTTACACACGATTGCTATGTCAATAAACATCATTTTGCCAATATTTTAGAGACCCCCCAACATTTCCCAAATCATGTTTTCAAGGGATCTCATGTCTGTTTCAAGGGATCTCGGATCCCCCGAGTACCCCCGTAGTTCGAACGGTGAGCAAGCCCATTCACTTTTTTATGCTGATAAGAGAATTACATGGTTTTTCATGTGACAAAAATGTGCGATTAAATTGCGATTAATCGCGAGTTAACTATGACAGTCGCGACATTAATCGCGATTAAATATTTAAATCGCTTGACAGCACTAATTTTATATATATATATATATTAGTGCTGTCAAAAATGTCGCGTTATTAACGCGTTAACTTGACTCAATTTTAACGGCGATAATTTTTTTATCGCGAGATTAACGCTCTGTGACATGATGTAGGTTTTTCATAAGCTTTTGAAACTGCCAGGAACTTGGAACAGACACTTTGCTTAGAAAAACGATAGCAGCTAGACTGCAATGCCACGCCCCGCACAGCCAGAGTCCTCTGCCCTCCCCCGAAGAGCCACGGTGCTCGGCTTAGGTTTCGTTTTCCCATCAGCGGCTCCAGCCCCACTTTGCAGTGGCTGTGACAAGACGTGTTATGCTCTGCAATTAAAAAAAAAAAAATGGGTACAACCAGTGTTCGAACTATGCCGATATTTTCCGGGGGTCCCTTTTTTCCCTTGGGGGGGGGGGGTGCTTGCGCTTGTCTCAGAGCGCGGATCTCCATCGCGCGCTCACTTCGGATATGCAAATGCTTCCCGTTACACACGATTGCTATGTCAATAAACATCATTTTGCCAATATTTTAGAGACCCCCCAACATTTCCCAAATCATGTTTTCAAGGGATCTCATGTCTGTTTCAGGGGATCTCGGATCCCCCGAGTACCCCCGTAGTTCGAACGGTGAGCAAGCCCATTCACTTTTTTATGCTGATAAGAGAATTACATGGTTTTTCATGTGACAAAAAATGTGCGATTAAATTGCGATTAAATATTTTAATCGCTTGACAGCACTAATATATATATCAACATACTGTTTGGGCATCAGCATTTTCCTCCAGGTGCTCTGGTTTCCCCCCACAGTTCAAAGACATGCAGATTAGGTAAAATAATCCAGCCACTGGGGTTGCACAAGCTAGTACATACTTAGTGCTGGTCCCAAGCTTGGCTAGTTTGGTGAGGGTTGTGTCAAGAAGGGCAGCCAGTGTAAAACCTATGCCAAATCAAATATGCGGAACAGATCTGCTGTGGCCACCCCTAATGGGAGCGGCCGAAAGAAAAAAGTAGTTTAGTAACAATGCTATTTTTGAGGAGCAGAATGAAGAGCTCAATATGGACATTAAAACATAGCTATAGGCTAGGCTGCATGTTCATTTAAAACTGCTGTAATTTGCCCAACCATAACTGACTCTCATATGTACCAGAGGTTTTCAAGCTTGTTGGGGGTGAGGCACACCAAATTAAGGTTGATTATTGATTATGAAGAATGTCACACACATTATGATAGGCTTTAAGGTCATTAGCAAGATTTGACCCACAGTGTACTACAGCAGACTGTCATAACTGTTAAACAGATAGGTAAATCAGACAGGCCATTGTATAATTTATTAAAAACATGAGGCAATGCTCATTACAGTGTTTCCCATTAGTTACAGTTGTGGTCAGAGGTTTACATACAGTGACAAATGTCATGATATGAATGATATGAGTGATATGAATGTCATAGCAATATTTGGGCTTTCAATGATTTCTCTGAACTGTTCTTATTCTGTGGCAGAATGATTATACAGCATACATCTCAAAGAAGAAAAAAAGGCAGAGAATTCAGTGCACAATTTTCTTTGGGTTTTCTGAAATCAACACAGGGTCAAAATTATACATCATACAGGGTCAAAATTTTACATACAGCACACCTAATATTTGTTTCTTTGCAAGATTGACTTCGACCAAACATTTTTTGTTTACCATGAACAAGCTTCTGGCATAATTCTGGTTGGATATTTCACGACTCTTCATGGTAGAATTGGTAGAGTTCAGTTCATTTTTTCCCCCTTGGCATGGACTTGACTTTTAAGCACGGGCCATATATTTTCAATAGGGTTGAAGTCAGGGCTTGTTTTAAGCTTAATGTTAGCCTGCTTTATCCTCCACTGTTAGGGTTTTGCTGGGATTCGAACCTGGTTCGTTGGTGTGATAATCCAGCAAACCCCCACTAGGCCACCAGGGGGATGACTCAAATGCAGAGGCGTGAGGCGGAAGTAGAAAAAGAATCAAAAGGTTTATTTAAACTATATACACTATATACAGGGCAAAACAAAAGACAAAAAAAAAACAAAGAGTATAATCCAAAAGAAAAGCAAAGTGCAAAAATTCAAAAGCTAAGAAGATCAAAAAACACAGTACAAAGGAAACTGGAGATAAACATAACAGCACAAAGACTCCGTGACAAGAGGACTGAACTCAGGGGTATAAATAGACAAACTAATTAAGGACACAGGTGAAGATAATTAGGCAATTAACACAAACACAAAACACAGGAACAGTGGCGGCCTCTAGAGGCCAAAATAAACATGACATGAAAAGGAAATAACAGCGGCCTCTAGAGGCCAAAACAGTCCTAGTCCTAACAGGACCCCCCCCTCTAGGAGCGTCTCCTGACGTTCCCAGGGCGATCCGGATGGGCCGAATGGAAGTCCCGACATAGTTCTTTATCAAGGACATCCCGAGCAGGAACCCAGCAGCGCTCCTCAGGACCATAGCCCTCCCAGTCCACCAGATATTGCAACCCGCCGCGGACCCGGCGGGAGTCAAGCAGGCGATTCACAGTGAACACAGTCTGCCCCTGGAAGATGCGGGGGGGTGGGGGGTTCCTAGGGGCAGGGGCATACGTAGACGTCAGTACGGGCCGTAACAGGGAAACATGGAAAGTGGGGTTGATCCTCAGAGTCCGGGGCAACTGGAGCCGGTAGGAGACAGGGTTCACCCTGCGCACCACCTTGAAGGGGCCAATGTAGCGAGGAGCAAGCTTGCGGTTCTCCACCCGCAGTGGAAGGTCCTTAGTGGACAGCCAAACACGCTGCCCAGGGCGGAAAGCGTGTGCAGGTCTTCTATGGCGGTTGGCCTGAGTCTGGTTGGTTCTGGAGGTCTGTATGAGGGTCTTCCTGACCTTGCTCCAGGTCTTGCGACACCGTCTCACATATTGGTTGACCGAGGGCACCCCCGCGTCCTCCTCCTGGTCCGGGAACAGAGGTGGCTGGAACCCGAATTGGCACTGGAATGGCGACAGCTTGGTGGCCGATGACTGCAGGGTGTTGTGGGCGTACTCCGCCCATGGCAGCCAGGTGCTCCACGATGTCGGGTTATCCATAGCCAGGCCTCGCAGGGTGGTTTCCAGGTCCTGGTTGAGCCTCTCCGTCTGACCATTGGACTGTGGGTGAAACCCAGAGGAGAGGCTGGCAGTGGCTCCGATGACCTTGCAGAACCCGTGCCACACTCGGGAGGAGAACTGGGGCCCTCGGTCTGAGACGATGTCCTGTGGAAGACCAAAGACTCGGAAGACATGATTAAACAAAAGTTTCGCAGTTTCAAGAGTAGAGGGGAGTTTGCACAGTGGTATGAAGCGGCAGGCCTTGGAGAATCTGTCAACTAAGACCAAAATGACCGTGTTACCTTGTGACTCAGGGAGACCCGTGATAAAGTCGACTGCCACGTGGGACCAGGGACGCCGGGGAATGGTCAGAGGATGCAGGAGACCCTGGGGACGCTGTCGTGGGTTCTTGGTTCTGGTGCAAACCTCACAGGACAGGACAAATGACCTTACTTCCTTCTCCATGTTAGGCCACCAGAAGCGTCTTTTCAGGAAGTCCAGGGTCCTCCGAGCTCCCGGGTGGGCGGTGAGAGGGGAAGAGTGACCCCACTGGAGAACCTTGGCCCGGGCTTGATGTGGGACGTACAAGAGGCCTGGTGGCCCCGTCCCAGGACCGGGGTCCTGGCGTTGGGCTCGTCGGACAGCCTCCTCAATACCCCAGCGGACAGGGGCCACAATCCGGGACACAGGGATAATAGGCCCGACTTCATTCTCCCTGTTAGTGGCAGAGAACAGTCTGGGCAGTGCGTCAGGTTTGGTGTTCTTGGAGCCGGGGCGGTATGAGAGGGTGAAGTCAAACCGACTGAAAAACAGGGCCCACCTAGCCTGTCGAGGGTTCAGTCTCTTGGCTTGCTGGAGGTACTCCAGGTTCTTGTGGTCAGTCCAAACCAGGAATGGATGTTGTGCTCCCTCCAGCCAGTGCCTCCACTCCTCAAGGGCCAGTTTGACCGCTAGCAGTTCTCGATCCCCCACATCGTACCGGGACTCAGCAGGACTCAGGCGGTGGGAGAAGTAAGCGCAGGGGTGCAGCTTTCCTTCCGAACGTTGAGAGAGCACCGCGCCGACACCACTGTCCGAGGCGTCCACCTCCACGATGAATGGTTGGGAGGTGTCCGGGAGAACCAGAATGGGTGCCGTGCAGAAGCGGTCCTTGAGGTCTTTGAACGCCTTTTCTGCCTGAGGAGACCAGCCATAAGATCCACCTGTCCCTTTGGTGAGGTCAGACATGGGTGCTGCCACAGAACTGAAGTTCCTGATGAACTTGCGGTAGAAGTTAGCGAATCCTAAGAACCGCTGAACCTCCTTAACGGACTTGGGAGTAGGCCAATCCCGGACGGCCAGGGTCTTGGCAGGGTCCATTTGGAGTTGGCCTGTCCGTACAATAAATCCCAGAAAGGAGACCTCGGGAACATGAAATTCGCATTTCTGGGCCTTGGCGAACAGATTGTTCTGTAGCAGCCTCTGGAGAACCTGGCGGACATGGTGGCGGTGCTCCTGCACGGTCTTGGAAAAGATAAGGATGTCGTCGAGGTAGACAAAAACGTATAGGTTAATCATGTCCCTTAAGACGTCGTTGATTAGGGCCTGAAAAACAGCTGGTGCGTTGGTGAGTCCGAAGGGCATCACCTGGTATTCGTAGTGCCCAGACGGGGTGTTAAAGGCAGTCTTCCACTCGTCTCCCTGTCGGATACGGATGAGGTGGTATGCGTTCCGTAGGTCCAACTTGGTGAAGACGGTGGCGCCTTGGAGCAGGTCGAAAGCTGTGGACATCAGCGGAAGGGGATATCGGTTGCGCACAGTGATCTTATTCAGGCCCCTGTAATCAATACATGGTCGGAGCCCCCCATCCTTCTTGCCGACAAAGAAGAAGCCGGCTCCAGCAGGTGAAGTGGAGGGTCGAATAAACCCAGAGACCAGGGCATCTTTGAGGTATTCCTCCATAGCCTTGCGTTCTGGCTGAGAGAGGGAAAACAGTCTGCCACGAGGAGGGGTAGTCCCAGGGAGCAAGTCGATGGCACAGTCGTAGGCCCGGTGCGGAGGAAGAACGGCGGCCCTGCTCTTGCTGAATACCTCCTTGAGATCCCAGTACTCTGTGGGAACTTGAGATAACTCGGTGAGATCAGGGGGCTCGGCAGGAGACACAGGAGAGCTAGAGAGCAGACAAGAGGCATGGCATGCAGGGCCCCATTCCACAACCTGGCTAGTTACCCAGTCTATGCGAGGGTTGTGGCGAGTAAGCCAAGGAAGGCCTAGAATAACTGGGAACTCAGGTGAAGGAATCAGGTGCAGGGATATTTCTTCCTTGTGACCTTGAAACTGGAGGAAGACTGGAGAAGTAACTTGAGTGACTCTTCCATCACCTAACGCTTGGCCATCGAGGGCAGACACAGACAGAGGGACTTCAAGAGGTGCAGTCGGAATATTGATGCTTTGGGCGAAGTGAATATCCATAAAGTTCCCAGCCGCCCCTGAGTCTATCAAAGCTTGACAAGAGTGGACAGACTCACCCCAGGAGATGGAGACCGGGATGTAGATTCCTTGGCCAGGGAGTCCGGGAGAGAGGGTAGGCCCCGTCACAACCCTCCCTCGGCTGGACGGGGCGGTCCTTTTCCCAAGAGTTCGGGACATGATGCTCGGAAGTGACCAGGCTTGCCACAGTAGATGCAGCACTTGTCCCTCCTTCTGCGCTCCCTCTCAGATGCGGAGAGGCGAGTACGACCCACTTGCATGGGTTCTGGACAGTCACTGAAGGAGGTAGACGGTCTCCAGGTAGAGGTAGGGAGGCTGGGGGGGCTCAAGGCTTGGTGGCGTTCTCTCATCCTGTTGTCCAGACGAATAGCATGTGAGATGAGGGTTTCGAGGTCACTTGGGCATCCAATAGAGGCCAGACCGTCCTTGATGGGGTCAGACAGACCATGGTGGAAGGCTGACACCAGGGCAGTCTCGTTCCATCCACTTACTGCTGCGAGTGTTCGGAACGAGATGGCGTAATCTGCGACGCTTCCTCCTTGCCGGATGGACATGAGCTTTCGGGCTGCGTCGGTACTGATGTCTGCCTGATCGAAGACCCGAAGCATCTCTTCAGAAAACAGCTGGAAATCAAAGCACTCAGGTCCCTGTCTTTGCCAGATAGCAGTAGCCCAGGCTCGCGCCTTACCAGCTAATAAGGTGATCACAAAGGCAATCTTGCGGCGATCCGTAGTGTAGGTGGTAGGCTGAAGCTCAAAGGTGAGTTGACACTGGGTAAGGAACTCTCGGCACTCACTGTGCTTGCCGTCATACCTCTGTGGTGCAGGAAGGCTGGGTTCGCGAGGTGAAGAAGGCAGCATTGCAGGAGGCACTGGAGCAGGAGTGGGAGCTGGATCAGGAGCAGGAACTGGATCAGGAGCAGGAGATGCAGGCAGAGATGTCAGCTGTGCCAGGGTTTTCCCAATTTGCTGAAGCAGTTCCTCGTGGCGAGCGAGGGCCTCACGTTGGCTGGTGAGCGTACGTCCATGAGCGTCCATGGTCGCTCCGAAGCGTGTCAAAGCTGCCATAATTCCCTGAAGGTTGGCCGGGTAGACAGTTGAAGCAGCCTCTGCTGAGTCGGTCATGACGGAGTCTTTCTGTTAGGGTTTTGCTGGGATTCGAACCTGGTTCGTTGGTGTGATAATCCAGCAAACCCCCACTAGGCCACCAGGGGGATGACTCAAATGCAGAGGCGTGAGGCGGAAGTAGAAAAAGAATCAAAAGGTTTATTTAAACTATATACACTATATACAGGGCAAAACAAAAGACAAAAAAAAAAACAAAGAGTATAATCCAAAAGAAAAGCAAAGTGCAAAAATTCAAAAGCTAAGAAGATCAAAAAACACAGTACAAAGGAAACTGGAGATAAACATAACAGCACAAAGACTCCGTGACAAGAGGACTGAACTCAGGGGTATAAATAGACAAACTAATTAAGGACACAGGTGAAGATAATTAGGCAATTAACACAAACACAAAACACAGGAACAGTGGCGGCCTCTAGAGGCCAAAATAAACATGACATGAAAAGGAAATAACAGCGGCCTCTAGAGGCCAAAACAGTCCTAGTCCTAACACTCCACAACCAGCTCTGATGCACGTTTGGGTTCATTGTCCTGTTGTGACTCCCAATCATGTTCAAGTTTCCAGTGGTTTGAGGTTATGCTGAAGAATTCTAAGGTAATCCTCCTTCATTATTCCATCCACTTTGTGCAATGAATCAGTTCCACTGGCAGTAAAACAAAGTTTGTGTTGAAAGTTTGTGAACCCTTAGAATTTTCTACATTTCTGCATAAACATGACCGAAAACATCAGATTTTCACACAAGTCCTAAAAGTAGATAAAGAGAACCCAGTTAAACAAATGAGACAAAAATATTATACTTGGTCATTTATTTATTGAGGAAAATGATCCAATATTACATATCTGTGAGTGGCAAAAGTATGTGAACCTCTAGGATTAGCAGTTAATTTGAAGGTGAAATTAGAGTCAGGTGTTTTCAATCAATGGGGTGACAATCAGGTGTGAGTGGGCATGTGATAGGTTGATTTTGATCCAGCTAAAAGAATTCATTTCTTAAAAACATGAACAAAAGAGAATTCATTAATTAATTTAGTAAATAAATAAGTTATGATTCATAACTATATACACAGTTTTTATGTAAACATTCCAGTCCTGTAAAAGAGGTTAAAAGGATGAACAAAGATGAAAAGGATCAGTGATTCTGCAATCTACTAATTCAGTCCTGGTGTCTGAGATCGATTGGTCGAGTCTACAGGGGAAGAAGGGGGCTTTCGCGCGCACTTTGCTCCATTCTCAATGAAGCTAACAGAGAAGAAGCACTGTGTCCAGCGTCTTTATTGAGATTCCCCCTTTTTCAGGTATAAAACGAGTATTTCTGCCCTTACATGATTGTATGTGTTGTTAAACTGTTTTGTGTCCAGTTTGAGTAACTTTGACCGAACTTTGAGTGATTTGGAGCATTATTTTGATTGGCACATTATTCACTGGTTCATTGCACAATACAACAGGTAGCTATTATGGCGTGGTGTGCGTTCTGATTGCGTTTAGTACTTTAGCAGATACAAGTAGTGGATAACGTTGTTAATGTGTGTTGTTGAGTTACATGCATTTGAGGTAATTCTTTAAGTAGCTATTTATGATTGGGATCAAACACCATCAGAGAGAAAGATAAAATGGTTAATTGTGTTTACAATGCTTTAATTTATTTCAAATGCACTTTTAGTTTAAGGTTATGTTGAATTATTAAGATTTATACACACTTCTATGTTTACCTGTAGCATTTTTCCTGTAAGAAAGGGAAAGAAGAAGAAATGGGAATATACTTACCTGAGTACTCACCTGATTGAAATTAACCTGTAAGACAATTTAATAAATGACAATATACTTGCCTGATTAAATGTGACCTGTAGCAAAAAAGGAGAAAATGTTATGATACTTACCAGTGTGTTTACCTG
This sequence comes from Neoarius graeffei, assembly GCF_027579695.1. Classification (NCBI taxonomy): domain Eukaryota; kingdom Metazoa; phylum Chordata; class Actinopteri; order Siluriformes; family Ariidae; genus Neoarius; species Neoarius graeffei. Next base: position 3,655,523 of record NC_083587.1, read on the forward strand.
TGAAAAGAAAAAAAGGCTAATATTCAAATGAAACAAAATTGTGATTATGTAAATATTTTCATTCCATATTCTCAGTGAAGCTAACAGAGAAGAAGCACTGTGTCCAGCATCTTTATTGAGATTCCCCTTTTTTCAGGGTGTAACAGGCACCCTGTTTTATTTAAAGAACAGGGATCTATCAAAGTCTGATCTTCACAACACGTTTGTGGAAGTGTATCATGGCACAAACAAAGGAAATTTCTGAGGACCTCAGAAAAAGCATTGTTGATGCTCATCAGGCTGGAAAAGGTTACAAAACCATCTCGAAAGAGTTTGGACTCCATCAATCCACAGTCAGACAGATTGTGTACAAATGGAAGAAATTCAAGACCATTGTTACTCTCCCCAGGAGTGGTCGGCCAACAAAGATCACTCCAAGAGCAAAGCGTGTAATAGTCGGCGAGGTCACAAAGGACCCCAGAGTAACTTCTAAGCAACTGAAGGCCTCTCTCACATTGGCTAATGTTAATGTTCATGAGTCCACCATCAGGGGAACACTGAACAACAATGGTGTGCATGGCAGGGTTGCAGGAGAAAGCCACTGCTCTCCAAAAAGAACATTGCTGCTCATCTGCAGTTTGCTAAAGATCATGTGGACAAGCCAGAAGGCTATTAGAAAAATGATTTGTGGATGGATGAGACCAAAATAGAACTTTCTGGTTTCAATGAGAATCGTTATGTTTGGAGAAAGGAAAACACTGCATTCCAGCATAAGAACCTTATCCCATCTGTGTAACATGGTGGTGGTAGTATCATGGTTTGGGCCTGTTTTGCTGCATCTGGACCAGGACGGCTTGCCATCATTGATGGAACAATGAATGCTGAATTATACCAGTGAATTCTAAAGGAAAATGTCAGGACATCTGTCCATGAACTGAATCTCAAGAAAAAGGTGGGTCATGCAGCAAGACAACGACCCTAAGCACACAAGTCATTCTACCAAAGAATGGTTAAAGAATAAAGTTAATGTTTTGGAATGGCCAAGTCAAAGTCCTGACCTTAATCCAATCGAAATGTTGTGGAAGGGCCTGAAGCGAGCAGTTCATGTGAAGAAACCCACCAATATCCCAGAGTTGAATCTGTTCTGTATGGAGGAATGGGCTAAAATTTCTCCAAGCTGGTATGCAGGACTGATCAACAGTTACCGGAAACATTTAGTTGCAGTTATTGCTGCACAAAGGGGGTCACACCAGATACTGAAAGCAAATGTTCACATACTTTTGCCACTCACATATGTAATATTGGATCATTTTCCTCAATAAATAAATGACCAAGTATAATGTTTTTCGTCTCATTTCTTTAACTGGGTTCTCTTTATCTACTTTTAGGACTTGTGTGAAAATCTGATGTTGTTTTAGGTCATATTTATGCAGAAATATAGAAAATTCTCAAGGGTTCACAAACTTTCAAGTACTACTGTAAGAGGCCTTGGCAAGATAAGAGACAGTATGGAAGTCTCATCAGCTCGTAATTTATAACCTAAGTGAGTGTATGTAAATATTGGATCCTGTGTTGATTTCAGAAAACCTAAAAGAAATTAAAACTTCTGCACCAAATTAATGTTTTTTTTTCCTATTAAAGAAATATGTTGTACAATCATTTCACCACAGAAAATGAACAGTTCAGAGAAATCACTGAAAGCCCAATATTGCCATGACATTCATATCCAAGATGACATTCATGTCACTGTATGTAAACTTCTGACCACAACTGTACCTAGACTGTGGTGGCTGAAACATTTTCAGAACACCACCATGTGATTTGAGACTGATAACATTAATTTTACAGTATCCACTACAGTCATGCATTAGTCCAAACAATTTTCTTCTTTTGGCTGCTCCCAGTTAGGGGTCGTCACAGCGGATCTTTCTTCTCCATTGCTCCCTGTCTTCCACATCCTTCTCTACCACACCTGCCACTTTCATGTCCTCTCTACCACATCCATGTATCTCCTCTTTGGCCTTCCTCGTTTTCGGGTGCCTGGCAGCTCCATCCTCAACATTCTCCTTCCAACATGCTCTGCATCTCTTCTCAGGATGTGCCCATACCATCTCAGTCTCATCTCTCTTAGGCCCCGGTCACACCGCCCGAACTTTGCTGGAGCGTTCCTGGAGCAGTGAAAAAAAATTCATCACCGCTCGTAACCGTTCACCACCGTTTAACAAAAGTTGGCCCCCGTTAAAGCAACGCCGTATATGCTCGGCCACCGCTGATGTTTCTCGAGGGGCCCTCCTACCGCTCCGAAAGTTTTGAGCTGCACAAAATATTGCGAGCGGTGAGGAGGGGGCAATTTTCCGCCCCGGCAAAGTTCACCCCCACTCCACCAACGCCCAGTCAAAGTTTGGCACCGCTAGACGCAAGTTCGTGGACGCTTGGGTCCGCTAGGCCAACGCAGAAATCTTGAACGCTGGACCACCGCTGCTTCGCCAGCGTTGCCCGGGCGGCGATTAAACGTTGCACAAACTTCAGTGGCGCGGTTGTAAGCGTTTTACGAGCGGACACGGGGTTGCTGGAACGGTGTCGGGCGTTGAAGCAGCTATCCATGGCGGCGATGAACTTTGGTTTGGCGTTGGTATAGAGGTGTCGGAGCGGGACCAGAATTTGGCTATAAATACGGGGAGAAATGGACCAGGAGCTCATTTGGAATCGAGCTGCCGTTGAGTTCAGACCTCATCTATATCAAATTTGCTCAAAGTTACAGTAAAACTGTATCACCATGGATGCTGAGAGACTTGCTATGATTGGTGCACTAGTCCAGCAGCAGAATCAGAACCTCCTCAGATTGCAACAAGCTGTTGACAGATTTTTTGATTTGATTCGATCATAATGTAAAATGAAGTACAAAATACATTAAAATCAGGATTACACAAGAAAGCGCAAGCACTTATTTCCATTGTGGTCCCATTAAAACATGTAAAACAGCAATGGCAACGTTATGATTTGACTTAATATTGACTCACTGTACTATGTAAATGGTGAAAATAATAATAATAATAATAATAATAATAATAACAACAACAACAATAACAACCACAATAATAAAATAATAATAATAATAATAATAATAATAATAATAAATTGACTTAAATTGACTAGACTAGTAGACAATGAAAATGCATTGTATAGACTAGACTGGAATTTGATTATAAAATTTGATTTCAAAAAGTATGACTAGTACCTATGGATAACAATTATAAAGTAAAATGTATATATTAATAGTAAATATCAAATGATGATTAAATAATGATAAAGATAATATAATAGCAAATAATAACATTAAGGAAAAGACAGCAAAAACACAATGAAAATAGAAATAATCTGACTGACAGCAAACAATAAACAAAAAATAAAGTAATATGAATGATAATAAAAAAGTATAAAGTAATATAAATAATATTAATAAACGTTTTTATAGATAAAACTATGATAATAAGATCAACTAAATAACAGTGAAAAAAGGGGAAAAGCTATACAGAGAACAGAACAGTAATAAGAATTTTAACTAGAAAAAAAAAGAAGGAGAAGAGAGAGAAGAAGGAGAGACAGAGTTGTGTGGGTCAGACAGTGGATACTGAGAAGGCCTGAACATGGACTGTATGACAAGCTGATGGTGGAGCTTCTATCAAAAATCTATCAGAACTTGTATCAAAACGATCCGTTCAGCTCCGTAGTCACAAGCGGTATGCCGCTAAACCAACTTTATACCCCCGCCGAGCCAAAGCCCGCATGCGCAGAACGCCGCTATACCAACGCTCGCGTCACTGCTAAACCAACGCTAAAGCAACGCCGGCTTCAGCGGTGCACCGCTAAGCCAACGCCCGTGTTTTCGATTTTTTTCCCATTTTGTGCGCGGTGACAAGCGTTGTCGAAATTCGGCCCCCCCTCCCTACCGTTCAAGGAACGCTCCAGCAAAGTTCGGGCAGTGTGACCGGGGCCTTAGCTTAATTCCCAAGCTCTCCACATGTGCTGTCCCTCAGACGTGCTCGTTCCTTATCCTGTCCAACCTTGTGACTCCCATCGCAAACCTTAACATCCTCAACTCCATCACCTCCAACTTTGCCTCCTGTCTCTTCATTAAGGGTACTGTCTCCAATCCATACATCACAGCTGATCTCACTACTGTCTTATCAGGGCTCGAAATTCGTGGTGGTCCGGTCGCCCAAGGTGACTTAATTTGTCATTTGGTGGGTAATTCCTGTCACTCACCAGCCCAGCTGGCTAGTTGAAAATAAAAAATATATATATGAAGTGAAGATTCAGACTAGGGCTATGCGATATATCTCTGAAAATTCTGTGCGAGATACATAAAATTATTATATTGTAACTATTGAGCATTTTATGGTCATTGTTGGTACACACACAGTCCCTTTAAGAAACTACATTTCCCATCAGCCAACTTCCGTGTGACCTGCGTCACGCCAGGGCGGGATCACTGACGTCACTTCCTCCCTGAAGGCATAAGAAACGGAACAACGCTTCCGTCTCTCTCTCTCGTCGTGGATGTCAAGCCATCTGGACACAAAGAGATACCCTGCACCAGAAAACCCAAGAAAGACGTCTTTTTCTTGCAAGAGCCACGTTTTAGCGCGATTTCTTTGTTTACCTTTGGCCACAGTAAAAATTCAGAATCGTGCGATTTTAAACTCAGAGTTATAACCGTTTTTTTTTTTATTCGTACATCAGTAACGTTACCAAACTGCCGCCAAGCAGTTAATTTAAAATTTAGGAGCGACCGGATCCTCCTAATTAAAGCGCTGTGCACATTGTCTGATCAGAGACTTTCTTTTCATCACGAGCGACCACGCGTCGGACCAAGAAATTCTCTGCGCCTCATGTCCTTCACAACGGTGAAACTCCAAAAGTCTCGGAACATATCTCCATAATCTTGCTATAAGCAAGATACTGAAGTAAGAGACTGGCATTTTGGGCATAAAAACTAGTCCTAGGAATTAGTTTTATTGAAGCAGTGTGAATTAAACTCAGGAACGGTTTAATTGTGTACACTGTAGATACTCGGTGTTGAATTGATGATTGTTCTATTTTGTTTTAATCTCTCAATTGTTTAATAGATAGGCTTTGCATGCTCTCTCTCTATTCCTGGCTAACACTTTAATTTCATTATTACACGTATCTTGACCGCATCAAGATTTCAGTGGATTTAGTACTGTTATAAGCTAGTGAAATTAGCCTACGGCTAATTCTTTTGTCCCATTAGCCTCCAGGGCTAAGGGTATTGTCTCAAGGGAACACGTGGCGGTCCTCCCCCACACTCACATACACACCTTTTGTCTTAACTCCACGAGGTAGGATCCTTGGGCCTTAGCTAGCCACATACGGCTAATTCTTTTGTCTAATTAGCAACCAAAGCTAACCCTCTTGTTTACTTAGAAACACATGGTCACCAGGCCTCACACACACAAACATCTTAGCTAGCATTCTTTTGTCTCATTAGCAAGCTAGGCTAACCTTTTGCTTAGGCCACAGGCCTCACAAACACATCTTAGCTACCAAAGCTAACTCTTATGTTCTACTTAAACACGTGGTCACCCCTAACACACACACACACACCAAGTATATATCATATTTGTATATAAAGATTTCAACTGCTATTATTCAATTTTTATCATTGTTATAATAAATTCAATTATTATTGAAACTGTGCATTTATTTGTTGTTCCGATATTTCTGAAGTACCCAACCTCAAAGAATTCCAAGGTGCATATGAGTTATGTAATATGGTAAGTGATCATAATAATTTGGAATATACCATAATTTTAGCTGTTTGGTAATTTATTAAGCACCAAAATTAATGGTATTAATTAATGAGACTGATTTAATGAGATTGATCACTTAATTACCAATTGCACCTACATCATCTGCCGACTTGCGTTTGTTTTGTGTTTGTTTAAAACCTTTTCCGGTGGTTTTCTCCCTGTCCCTCAGGCAATAACGTGAGAGGCTGCCTAAGGGTAAAAAAAAACAACAACGTCACACACTCGCCAACCAATCCCAGGCGACATCTAGGTGCTGAAAGGAACTTGCGGGAAGATTTTCTAGTTTCGGTTTACAGCGCTGACTCAGTTCGTGCAATCGCTGCTGTTGCATAGGCTACCATGTAAACTCTGTCAATTTCAGCGACAAATTAAAAATGGAACTAGTAAGGGGTCAGTCATCTGGCATTTTTTTTTGGATATCGCGAGGAGGACGTGGAACAGCAAATGGCGATTTGTAAAGTGTGCAAAAAAAACCCGTCATCATGAAAGGCAGCAGCACTACAAAGCATGTTGGACATATTTTGGGTGCTATAGTCATGATAGTAAGTATATTTGTTTTCAATACTCACACACCAAGTTGCCAAGTTTTCCAATATATTATTTGTTTATTATATTATAGTGCTCTGTGTTGTTCTCATTTATGTATTTAACAACAGTATCAAAATACTCGGGTCTTGAAATAAATGCACATTAGTCATGAACAATGGTAACTCCTCTTTTTTGCGTTATTTTTGACAGAAGTAAAATTCATACATGAACAATTTTGGCTAGCTGATTTTCTGTTTGGCTAGTTACTTTGGAAGGTAATTAGTCTGGCTGGCTGGTGAAAAAATATATGAATTTCGAGCCCTGGTTATACATCTTACCTTTCACTTTTGCTGGGACTTTCCTAATCACAAATGACTCCCAAAATCCTTCTTCAACTGCTCCACCCTGCCCACGTGCACTCTCACCTCACTATCGCAGCCCACATTTTCCTGCACAGTTGACCCCAGGAAACTGAATTCACCAACTTTCTTTACATCTTCTCCTTGAATCTTCACTCCACTCTCATCCCCATTCTCATTGATGCACATGTATTCTGTTTCATAGTCAAAACACAATTTTATGGTTTTCAATTTAAGACAGCAAACGTCAATGCAGAAGTTAGCATTGATAATTAGCATTCATCAAACTTTAGCTTAGTTAGGGAACGTTAACATCAACGTATCTGAATCTCATCTCATTTTAAAACAACACACTGTTGAATTTCTAGAGTTTTAGTTTGTTTCTAAGTCAGAAAACTGCTAACATGTCCGGTAGCATATATATGTCATTCAAAATACAAGTGCATGTGTGGCAGCAAGGGTGTGGTTGAATGTCGGCTGTGAAGGGTGAGGAGTCAGTTTGAACCAGCAGGTAACATGTCATGAGTGACACCTGTGTCTCATTACTGGCTATTTATTAACATTTGTCTGTGTGTCTTTCAGATGGCCAGTAACGAATATGAGAGAGAGAGAGACACATGTTCCCCAACGTGTGTGTGTTCACAGCTTAGTAGTCACTGAAAAGTGACAATAATAAAAGTGCTCCTGGAATTGTAGTGCCTGTCTCCAGTTTCTCAGAAGTAAAGAGTTCTTACAGCATGCTCTAACCAAAGTTCAAAATGGGTCTATTTTTGGCTAAAGTTAAATTATTGTGTGTTCTGTAGTCAATATTTTATATTTTCTCAAAAAATAAACACATCAACTAGTGGAACACAAGTAACCACTTCTGCTTCATTTCTTTGAGGGCTGAAATGCATGCTCCAGTTTTTTTTGTTTTGTTTTTTGACTGTTTATGAACTGTTAAACTCCTTTATCATGCTTTGTGGGTGTGACCTTTTTAGTATGGCATCATTACTCTTACCTATACAATTAGGGTGTTTATGTTTAAATTACTCATGCACAAAATTATTTCAAGCAAGTTCTTCATAAATCTAAACTTTTAATTTTGCCCTCAAAGTGCACCAGTTTGATACACTTAACTTTAAAGTGCATATCACGGGTAAATTCTGGAGCAAGAGCAATGTAATTCTCCTATTTTATATTAAACTTTGGTCAAATATCTAACATTCTGCATTCTCCGCAAATTTTTTACCTTGCACGATACCAGAAAAATTCAGTTGAAATCAAGCCATTTGAGGCGAATTCGTCCGCCTCTGAAAAAACTTGGCACTTGCATTTCCCGGCAAACATTGATTTTCGTGACGTCATGTGCAGGACGCCTCCTACATCAGTGGTAAGATGATTGGCGGATGAGTCAATGAAAGAGGCAGAAACCGTTTTACAATAAAAGTGCACCTTTTTTTAACTGTCTTTTTTTAAATAATTTTTCTTGAAAAGGTGCAAATATAAACAGTGCAATAACAAAAAAAGCCAGGAAAAAAAAGGCAAAATAAAAATACAAAACAAAAATAACCATAAAGTTGCTAGGCTATGCTGCTAAAGAACCTTGCACAAACTTTTCACCACCTTACAGACATACCTTACTGAGGCTATGAGGCTTAATACAGCCTAAAGCTAGCTGTAACCCCTCCAAACTGGCTTACACCATTCACAATAATCAATGAACTCAATGTCAACAAAATTCTCACAAAATAATGACTCAAATAAGAAAACAAAATAAACAAGTAAATAATTTTCATTCATTCAAAACATTTCTGTACAGTTACAGAAATGGCTGTAATATGCTAAATATTGTAATGGCTGTAAATATGTGAAATATGGCTATTTTTTAGAAGGGGAAAACACCCCTTCTAAAAATGGACCATTCCCTCAGTTCCCTGTCAAACACGCCTATTTACAATGAATGTTATGGTCCTTTGGTTTCCCCCCGGAACCAAGAAGTGGATGCTGGAATGAACTGTGTAGAACTTTGCGCGGGTGGGTGGAGCACAGAAGTACGGCAGGCCAGAACTGAGTTTTCAAAAACTCTATTATACCACTTTTCAGTGTATTCACTGTCCCAGACACTCAGACACACGCACACACACATGCTCTCCTTATATAGGGCGTGGTCGCTAGGAAGACACACACAAACAGGTTAATTAACGTCAGGTGTAGTGATTCTGCCACTTACCTTCCCTGACTCCGCCCTCCGGTCACAGACCGACGCTTGACCACGCCCCCGCTGACTCATAACCCCACTGCCCGACTCAGGCCGGGCAGCCATCCGGCCTGCAGCCGACTACCCCCCCCCCCCGATGGGAGAGGAAGTCCGCCACGACCATCTGCACCCCTGGCCTGTGGATCACCTTGAAGTTAAAGGGCTGGAGTGCCAGATACCAACGGGTGATCTGCGCTTTGGCATCCTTCATGCGGTGGAGCCACTGAGGGGGGCGTGGTCCGAACAGAGGGTGAAAGGATGTCCAAGCAGGTAGTAGCAGAGGGCAAGGACCGCCCACTTGATGGCTAGGCACTCCTTCTCAATTGTGCTGTAGCGCCCCTCACGCACTGACAGCTTCCTGCTGATATACAGCACGGGGCGATCCTCCCCCTCCACCTCCTGGGACAAAACCGCCCCCAGCCCTCTGTCCGACGCGTCTGTCTGCAACATAAAGGGAAGAGAAAAGTCAGGGGAGTGTAACAGTGGCCCCCCACACAGTGCAGCCTTCACCTCAGAGAAAGCCCACTGGCATTGCTCCGTCCACTGGACCAGATCTGGTGCCCCCTTTTTAGTGAGATCAGTCAGCGAGCTGGTGACGTCCAAATAATTATGTATAAACCTACGATAGTAGCCAGCCAGCCCCAGGAACTGTCTCACCCCCTTTTTGGTCTTGGGCCTCGGGCAGGCCGCAATCGCTGCTGTCTTATTAATTTGGGGATGCACCTGCCCATTGCCCAAGTGGAAGCCCAGATACAAGTACTTCCACCCGCCCAATCGCACACTTCTTCGGGTTGGCCGTGAGACCTGCTCGCCTCAGCGACCTAAGGACGGCCCTCAGATGTTGCAAATGCCGCTGCCAGTCATTACTATAGATTATAATGTCATCCAAGTATGTGGCCGCATAGGTGGCATGGGGGTGGAGGACCCTATCCATAAGCCGCTGGAACGTAGCAGGCGACCCAAACAGCCCAAAAGGAAGTGTGACAAATTGGTGTAAGCCAAGTGGTGTGGAAAACGCCGTTTTTTCTTGGGATAATGGAGTCAAGGGGATCTGCCAGTAACCCTTTTTCAGATCCAGTATCGAATAAAAGTGAGCCGTGCCTAGTCGATCCAGCCATGGGATTAAAGTGAGCCGCCTGGAATACCAATTCCCGGCGGCTCTTTGGAATCAAAAGCTGTGAGACCGTCTCCTTAGTCTGAGCGTCCTGCGTCACTCGGTATAATCTCTCTCTCATAATGGAGAAATGGGGAAGGACGGGGTGGCGTTTGGTTGGAGTGTCTGACCATCAATTACTCTCACTTGGTCAAACGCATGCCGCAGAGTCTCATCTCGTGACTGTTCTCACGGGAAATCCATGAGGGATTCCCCGAGAGAGGGAGGAGGAGCCTGCTGCTCCTTGCTCTGACGTGGAGATGACGCATACGGCTCTGTGACAGCTGCTCCCGCCAATGCCACACCGGGACCTCCCCCTGCTGAACTACGGCAGGACCCACTCTTCACTAAATGAGTCATTAATTCCCGAAATCCCGACCAAGCAGTCAACAAATTTATCGAGTGGTTAAGGCGAGGATTAACCGCCGCCTTTACACTAAATTTCTCCCCTCGAATATTGCTGGAGCGCAACTCTGCCTTTAGATCTGAAAACAACAATCTCTACAGCACTGCCAGGACGGTGCACTCTCAAGAGAGCCATCAGGAGGGCCAAGGCAGACTACAGGCAGAGGATAGAGGGATACTTCAGTGGTGGAGACCCACAGCAGACATGGTGAGGTTCTGAATGCCTTTCTAAGTACAAAGGCAGAGATGATATAACAACGAGCAGCAGTGATTCTCTTGAAGAGGAGCTGAATCATTTCTTTGCTCGATTTGAAGTGGGTGATGCAGAGACTAGGAAGAAGCCGATACCAACAGCGGTCAGCCGGACACTGAATGTCAACACTGATGATGTCAGGAGTGCACTACGTGGTGTGAACACCAGGAAAGCTGCTGGTCCCGATAATATACTAGGGAGAGCACTCAGAGACTGCACAGACCAACTAGCAGAGGTATTATGTAAAATCTTTAAATCTCTCCGTCTCTATGCACTGTCCCAAAATGTCTGAAGTCTGCCACTATTGTGCCCATACCTAAGAAGACATACTGTATTAGCAGCCTAAATGACTTCAGACCAGCTGCTCTTACCCCCACTGTTATGAAGTGTTTTGAGAAGCTGGTCTTGAGTTATATCAAAGCAGCTCTCCCACCCACCCTGGACAAGCACCAGTTCGCATATAGAGCAAATAGGCCAACAGAAGATGCCAGTAGTACAGCACTACATACCAATCTGTTCCATCTGGAACACCCTAAAACAGGGGTGTCAAACCTGATCCATAAAGGGCCTTGTGGCTGCAGGTTTTCATTCCAGCCATGCAGCAGCACACCTGACTTGGCTCATTCAATCAACTGAACTGTCTTCACACAGTCAAATACTTGCAGCCACACCCACCCTTGATTAAAGGGTGGGTGTGTCAGTTGATTGAATAAGCCAAATCAGGGTGCTGCTGCATGGCTGGAATGAAAACCTGCAGCCACACGGCCCTTTATGGATCAGGTTTGACACCCCTGCCCTAAAACATATGCGAGGATGCCGTTTCTGGACTTTAGCTCAGCATTTAACATGACCTTTTTTCACTGTTATACAAGCGAGATGGCAGCACGCACAGACACTGCGGCTCTCAGCTCTCCGTCAATGTGTAATGCACTAGTATTGCTTGTATGTGTAGTGTGCTTTAGAACATGGTGTCATGCCACACACGTCTACAGTCGCACAGAACTCCTGAACATTGGACTACGATGCCAGATTGCAGTCATGAGCGATTTCCAGCAGACCCACAATATTCTGCTGGACATAGCAAGAGCTCCAGCGCCTCCGTGGATTGTTGTCGGCCCCTACAAGTGGCGCAGGTGGCGGAGGGAGCGCAAGCAGAAGAGGAGTTGCCGAGCGGGCCTACTAACCAGGCTAAGGAAGTAGCCATTCAAACCCCCATTACCCAGCATCTTCTTGACCAATGCAAGATCCTTCATTTACAAGATCGACGAGCTGGAATTATATCTTGCAGTAAACCCCTCTGTTCGTGATTGTTGTGTGCTGATCATCATGGAGACCTGGCTACATCAACTGATCCCAGATACTACAGTACAGCTAGCGGGCCGTACCGCTCATCGCTACGACAGAAACGGAGACTCCGGTAAGAGCAGAGGAGGGGGACTGTGTGTATATGTTCACAATGACTGGTGTACAAACAGTAAGATCACACACACCCATTGCTCTCCTGACATAGAAGCAGTGAAAGTCATTTGCAGACCTTTTTATCTGCCCAGAGAGCTGACAGTGGTACTCATTACTGCTGTTTATATTCCACCAAATGCTAACGTTAGCATAGCTCTCGCCCACCTACATGACATTGTTAATAGACAGCAGCAAGTTCATCCTGAGGGAGTACAAATCATTTGCTGGGGATTTTAATCAAGCATGCTTAAAGAAAGACTGTCCTTCCCAAATTTGTACAGTATGTACAGTGCTCCACCAGACGGATTAACACACTGGACCATGTCTATTCTAATCTGAAGCATGCTTACAGAGCAGTCCCCCTCCCACATCTGGGTCTGTCTGACCATCTCTCACTGCTCCTCATCCCTGCATACACTCCCCTCAGGAAGAAAACTAAGCCGGTCATAAAGAGTGTAAAAACCTGGCCGGAGGGTGCACTCTCCAAGCTGCAGGACTGCTTCGCTGTCACAGAATGGGATACCCTTGAACAACAGGACTTACAGGGCTTTACTGACACTGTTCTGTCTTACATCAAGTTTTGTATGGATAATGTCACGGTGGACAAGCACATTCATGTTTATCCAAACAGAAAACCCTGGATGACAAGCGAAGTTCAGTCACTCCTGAGGGCCCGTAACTCTGCCTTCAGGACAGGTGACAAGGCCCTGTACAGCACGGCGAGAGCAGATTTAAGGAAGGGCATTAAAAGTGCAAAGGAGGCCTACAAAAGGAAGGTGGAGGACCATCTGTCAAACAACCACCCACGTCAAGTGTGGCAGGGACTAAAACACCTTACAAACTATAAAGACAACACCTCTGTGACCATCAGTGCCAACGCCTCACTGGCAGAGGAATTAAACCATTTCTTTGCCCACTTTGAGGCAATGAGGCCTCACACAGTCACACACCCCTCACAGGCTGCAAGCTCACACACACTCTCCAGGAACATCAAGTGAGGCATGTGTTCAGATCTGTGAACACAAGGAAAGCCGCTAGACCAGATGCAGTACCTGGTGAAGTACTCAAATTCTGTGCTTACCAGCTCTCAGCAGTCTTCACGAAGATCTTTAATCTCTCCCTGACACATGCCACTGTCCCACCTTGTCTCAAGTCGGCTACTATAATCCCCATCCCCAAAAACTCAACCACCAGCAATCTCAGTGATTATAGACCCATTGCCTTGACACCAGTAGTCGCTAAATGCTTTGACTGACTAAGGTCACATCACATTAAAGACTGCCTCCCTCCTGCCTTTGATCCATATCAATTTCACATACAGAGCAAACCAATCTACTGATGATGCCATTTCCACAGCCCTCCACACTGCTCTGAGCCACCTGGAACAGCCGGGGACTACCGTAAGGATGCCCTTCGTCGATTACAGCTCGGCTTTTAATACCATCATCCCTGACATCCTTGTAGACAAGCTGGCTGCCCTGGACTTTCCCCCAGCTACTTGTGCCTGGATCAAAGACTTTCTTACAAACCGCCCACAGACTGTCAAGATTGGTACCCACAGCTCCTCCACCCTCACGCTTAGCACTGACTCTCCACAAGGCTGTGTGCTGAGCCCTCTTCTGTATACCATCTACACCCATGACTGTTGTAGCAGTTCCTGATGTGGGTGGAGCACAGAAGCACAGCAGGCGAGAGTTGATGTTCACACACAAACACTTTATTGAGCTTTTCAGCTTTCACTCACTCACTCAACACGCACACATGCATTGTAGTTGGGAGGGAGCCCCTTTTCTCTGCTCTCGCTCTCCTTTTATACTCTATCCCTGTAACACACATTAATTGACAGCAGGTGGAATGACTTGGCCAATTACCTTCCCCGACCCCGCCCTCCATTCACAGACTGCTGCTTGGCCACGCCCCCGCTGCCACATACCCACACCGCCCAATTCAGGCCAGGGAACTGTCCGGCCTGAAGCTGACTCCCCCTCCGACGGGACAGGAAGTCCACCACCACCATCTGTGCCCCCGGCCTGTGGATCACCTCGAACTTAAATGGCTGCAGGGCGAGATACCAACGGGTGATCCACGCATTGGCTGCATGATTTGCTAATCGGCATTCACAGCACACCGCACACATCCGACGGACATCCCTGCGAATCCCTGGCGAATAGAACCAGGCCATTATTCGGGCTAGTGTTTTATCTTGCCCCAAGTGTCCAGCCATGGGATTAAAGTGAGCCGCATGGAATAGGAGTTCCCTACGGCTCTTTGGGGTTAACAACTGGGTCACTCATTCACTAGTTTGAGTGTCCTGCGTCACTCGGTACAATCTATCTTAAATAACAGTAAAATAAGGGAAGGTCGGTGCCGCACTTGGCTGAAGAGTTTGACCATCAATTACTCTCACTTGGTCAAACGCATGCCGCAGAGTCTTGTCTCGCGACTGCTCTAATGGGAAATCCCCAAGGGAATCCCTGAGAGAGGGAGGAGGAGCGGGCTGCTCCTCACTCTGATGCGGTGTTGACGTAGACGGCTCTGTGACAGCTTCTCCAGTCAATGCCACACCGGGATCTTCCCATGACCTACTAGTGCAGGACCCACTACATGTTAAATATTCCATCAGTTTTTAAACCCTGGCTAATCAGTAGGGGAGAGCGGGGTAAGATGAGCCAGGGGGTAAGATGAGCCACCCCCTGTTTCTAAGAAACAGTAAACAAATGTGACCATGTGACCACATTCAAAGGGGGGCGGGACCATTTACTTACACTTGTGGAGAGGAGCACCACATGTCAAACTAGGTGAGGGAGATATTTATAAAAATGTGTTTTTGTGCTTTCTAAGTCAATTCCATGTTTGTCCACAGTGAAGGTGATTTAGAGAAGACAAAAGTAGAATAATATTTAGACACATTAGGGTTAAGTTAGTGGCTTTCTAAGCTATGATATGAATGCTAATAAAAATAATTTTGATTAGCCTAATCCCCTTTAATAGCATTTTTCTACAAAATGGTGGCCACGGGGTAAGATGAGCCATTAGATGTGGGGCAAGTTGAGCCACTTGGCTCAACTTACCCCATTGGTGGCTGAGCTTACCCAATATGGATGACACTTAAGTTTTCACATTTACTGGTCATATATGACAATAACAACAAATAAACAAATAAATAACATGTTAATATAAATAATATGTTTAAAAGGTTTTTAATAAATAAAATAATTCCCTCTGTTATTACAGGTGTGCATGATGCCACACTCATACAAAAGAAAAACAGACAGGGCCGCACTGTCCCGTGCAGTTTTGGAGAGAGCCGCAGAGGAAGTCAGGAAAGGCAGGCCTATTCGGGCTGTGGCGAGGGATATGCATTTGGACAGGATGACTCTGACTAGGTTCATTGAAAAGATAAAGAATGGAGAGGTAGAGACAGGTTATACCAAGTTGGTGAAAGTGCATTTCTTCATTGGCCAGATAATCAAATTGGATGTCTTCGAAATAGAGGCAAGATTTCTCAAAAGAAGCCGGTCATGCCATGGCTCTGCAAGAAAGCCAACCTTTGTCTTCAAAGAGAAAGATGAGGCTGTCCTGTCAAGACAGGATATTGTGAAAAAATTGCTCCGCCCCTTTACTGTTGGGGGGACAGCACGGAGGGAGAGGCAAATGGTGTTCCCTTGCAATTTGAACGCTTGGAACATTGAATAATGATGAAATGAATGATGGAATGATTGCTGCATGTTTTAGCAATGTTTTAACCTACTGAAAGAAATAAGATTTTTTGGCACTGCTCTACTGTTTTAGTAATTTCTATAATATAGTATATCTCTCATTCCCTCTCTAACTATCCCTCTTTCTATCTATCTACGCATATCTCTCTCTATCCATCTATCTATCCCTCCCTATCCCATCTCGTTCTATCACCTCTCTCTTCATCTCCCCTTCTCTATGCAACGGCCCTATCCCCCACTTGATTGACTTGACTTGATTCATTGATTGCATTTCTAATAATAAAAGTTGTTTACTTTGTTAACCTAACATGTTTTGTGTTGGCTCAATTTACCCCACACAGTGGCTCATCTTACCCCGTGCATGGGGTAAGTTGAGCCACTTGACATTTTTTTTTCAAGAGGTAATATCACTCTAACCATAAGAGCTTATCAATTATTTTTTGCTCAGATAGTAACAGTACACTTTGAAATTTGGTATGGTGTGTAGACTGGAAGCAAAAATGGCTTTAACATGTAGTTATGATGAAAAATGTAAAAAGTGGCTCATCTTACCCCGCTCTCCCCTACCCAAAATCAACGAATGGGTGAGACGAGGACTAACCGCCGCCTTTATGCATTTGGCCCTGGAATAGAATATGGACAGACACTAAGGGATAATTGTGAACATCCCCGTGCACACAACACCTTCACCGCTTGTACTCTCCCCAGTGCCTCACCTTGCACCAGGCATTGGTGAATTGAGGTCTGATTACAACCGGAATCCACCAAAGCGTGATATGTATCCCCTTGAACACTTACTTGTATGCGATACGTTCAGGCCCGATCGGGGGCGGTTTCTGGCACGTTGGGGATCCGAATTACAGCTCCCACCTCCCTTGCGGAGCTCTGACTCTGGAGATGCTCCAATTCCCCGCTGCGCCAGCACACCGGCCCAGGCTTTCCCTCTGCACTGGTGTTATGGGTGTCACTCACCTGAGGTGGAGACCACACAGACATGGAAGAGGGAGATGGGAGGACACCACGGGTGCAATGGGCTGGCTGGGGAGGAGCCAGCCGCAGCCTCTGTGGCAGGGGAACGGGGTGGGGAGGGGGGACAAGAGGGAGAGAGAAAAGAAGCGAGGAGAGGCACCTTGTCTGCCTGTCGTTGGAGCCGCCTCCAGATGGTCCTCCACCAGCTCAATGGCTCATTCCAGCAACGCCGGGCGATGACACTGGACCCATTCCGCTGTTCCTTCTGGAAGTCGAGAGATAAACCGTTCCAGTGCCACCAGATCGATGATCTCGTCAGCGTCGCGGTCTTCCGCCCTCAGCCACCACCGGCAGGCGTCCCGGAGTTGCTGGCCAAATGCAAATGGCTGGCTGACCTCCAACGCCAGCGTCCGGAAGCGCTGGCGATGATGTTCCGGGGAGCGGCTGACCTGCTGTAGGATGACTTTCCTCAGGTCAGCATACATCAGTCAGCTGTCAGCAGGGAGCTGCTTGTGCTGCGAGCTGCGCCTTGCCAGTCAGGAGCGGGATGAGGCGTGCCGCGCACTGCTCCAGCGGCCACCCCCACGCCTCGGCTGCTTGCTCGAAGAGGGCGAGGAACGCTTCTGGATCATCCTGCAGTCCCATCTTCGTGAGGGTGCCGGCAGCGGTGGTCGACGCCCCTGCTGACGCGAGCAGGTGCCAGAATGCCTGGCGATCTTCCTGCTGGGCCAGCATCAAGGCTTCGAAGCATTGCTCTTGTTCCTTTTGGAGGGTGATCAGCGCTTGATGCTGGTTCTGCTGGGCGGTAGCAAGGGCAAGGATGAGCGCTTCAAATGGGGAGGACTCCATGGGGTGGTTCCCTTCTGTGCTCCTGGGTTTCGGCACCACTGTAGCAGTTTCTGATGTGGGTGCAGCATAAAAGCATGGCAGGTGAGAGTTGATGTTCACACACACTTTATTGAGCTTTTAAGCTTTCACTCACTCACTCAACATGCACACATGCGTTGTGGTCAGGAGGGAGCCCCTTTTCTCTGCTCTCTCTCTCTCCTTTTATGCTCCATCCCTGTAACAAAAACACACGCGCATTAATTGACAGCGGGTGGAATGACGTAGCCACTTACCTTCCCTGACCCTGCCCTCCATTCACAGATTGCTGCTTGGCCACGCACCCGCTGCCACAACTGTACTCCCACCCACCCTACCAACACAATAATTAAATTTGCGAATGACACCACCTAGGTGGGGCTCATAATTGGAGGGGATGAGTCAGCCTACAGGGATGAGGTGCAACAGCTGGCAGAGTAGTGTGCCAAAAACAACCTGGCTTTCAACACCAAGAAAAGAAAGGAGGTGGTCATGGACTTCAGGAGGCAAAAAGCTGACCCCACTCCCCTCTACATCAATGGAGACTGCATGGAGATGGTCCGCACCTTTAAATTGAGGACCTCTCCTGGTTGAGGACCTCGCCTGGTCAGCTAACACAACAGCCATGGTGGGGAAGGCCCAACAGCGAGTCCACTTCCTGAGAGTCCTCAGAAGGAACAGACTGGAGGAGAGGCCATTGGTGACCACCTACCACTCCACCATTGAGAGTGTGCTGGCTTTCTCCATCACGGTGTGGTATGCTGGCTGCACAGAGGCTGACAAGAAAAAGCTGCAGAGGGTGATAAGGTCAACTGAAAAGACAATTGGCTGTCCTCTGCCCTCCCTAGATGACATCGCTAACTCTTTATGTCTCTCCAGAACCAGGAAGATCATTCGCGACCACCTCCATCCCGGACACCACCTGCTCAGCCTGCTGCCCTCTGGAACGAGGTACGGGAGCATAAAGAGTAGAACAAACAGCCTGAAAAACAGCTTCTTTCCATGGGCTGTGAGGACACTTAATACACACATGGGTTGCTAAAATGTTCTTTGCTATTTTTATGAAGTACAATAACTTGACTACCGTGATCTTATTTATTTGTTTCATTTTCATGACATGACCAATATTTTGTTTTTGTGTGTTATGTATTTTTATATGTTCTCGCTTTTATGTATGTTATGTGTTTTTAATACAACTTCAGTTGTGACAAGTCAATTTCATTGTATGGGTGATTGTGCAATGACAATAAAGGCTATCTTATCTCATCATACCCAGCAGAATGGAGAACAAACTGCTGGACCTGGGCGTGGATCAGCACATGTGCAGCTGGATCAGAGACTTTTTAACCAACCGTTCTCAGGTTGTCAGGATGGGGACTTATCACTCCTCCTCTCTGACAATCAATACTGGGGCCCTGCAAGGGTGCATACTGAGTCCTCTCCTGTTTTCCCTTTATACACATGACTGCATACCAACCTATAGCACAAATACCATTATTAAATTTGCAGATGACACTACTGTAGTTGGTCTGATACACAATGGTGTTGAATCTGCATACAGGGACGAGGTCCGCAGACTAACAGAGTGATGCTCCATGAACAACCTAGAATAGAATAGAATGCCCTTTATTGTTATTTTACAATCAAATGTATAACGAGATTAGAAGCTTCTCCCTTTCCAGTGAAAAAAAAAACCCCTTAAATCCTCACACATAAACATTACAAAAATGAAATATGTATAAAAAAAAGTGTCTTATATCCAAGTATGAATATGGATGGCTATGTCCAGAATAAATAATAAATTATTTGTGCTGCACAGAATGTAAAAGCAACAGTGACAGTGACAGATGTTTTGCATAATGTCGAAATTATATTTGTTTTCTCTTAGAGTTCAATATGGTGATGGCTCTTGGGAAGAAGCTGTTTTTCATTCTAGTAGTCCTTGTTTTAATACATCTGTAGCGCCTCCCAGAAGGAAACAGCTCAAAGCTGGGAGGCAGGATGTGAATTGTTCTTAATGATGCTCTGAGCTCTGCTGATGCACCGGGTGGTGTACATGTCTGTCAGGGAGGGGAGAGGGCAGCCAACAATCCTCTGCACTGCTGCGACTGTCCTCTGAAGCCTCCCTCTGTCTGCAGCAGTGCAGCTCCCGTACCAGGTGGACAAGCAGTACGTCAGCAGGCTTTCAATGGAGGAACAGTAGAAGGCCAGCAGCAGCTTCTGATCTAGATTGTTCTTCCTGAGGACTCTCAGGAAGTGTAGATGCTGCTGAGCCTTCTTTATAACAGCTGAGATATTGATTGTCCAGGAGAGGTCGTCAGAGATCTGGGCTCCCAGGAATCTGAAATCATGAACCCTCTCCACACACTCGCTGTTGATGTAGAGGGGGAGGTGGTCACTATTCTTCCTCCTGAAGTCCACAATGATCTCCTTTGTCTTTGTAGTGTTTAGAGCCAGGTTGTTTACTGAGCACCAGGTCATGAGCCTCTGAACCTCCTCCCTGTAGGCTGTCTTGTCTCCATCTGAGATCAGCCCAACCACTGTGGTGTCATCAGCAAATTTGACAATCATGTTGTCGCCGTGAACTGGACTACAGTCATAGGTGTAGAGACAGGACAGGAGGGGACTCAGCACGCAGCCCTGTGGTGAATCAGTGCTCAGTGTACGTGTGGAAGAAAGGTGGGGGCCCCAAGTCTCACAATCTGGGGCCTGTTGGTCAAGAAGTCCTTAATCCAGGTGCACATGAGAGGGGGGAGGCCTAAAATGTCCAGCTTTGTGATCAGAATGTCCAGGATGATCGTATTAAATGCCGAGCTGTAGTCTACAAAGAGCATTCTTTCATAATTCTGCTGCTGTTCCAGATGGCTCAACACAGCGTGCAGAGCTTTGGTGATGGCGTCCTCCATAGATCTGTTCGCCCGGTATGCAAACTGGTGGGGGTCGAGAGTGTGTGTGTGTGTGTGTGTGTGTAAGGGGGGGGGCAGTCTTTGATGTGCTGAAGGACCAGTCTCTCAAAGCACTTCATAATTACCAGGCTGAGGGCAACAGGGTGGTCGTCATTGAGGCTGGTTATGGGTGACTCTTTTGGGACGGGAATTATTATGGCTGACTTCAGGCAGGTAGGGATGACTGCTTGAGCCAAAGAGAGGTTGAAGATCCTGCAGAGGATGTAGGACAGCTGGTGGGCACATGCTATGAGCACCTTGCCAGGTACTCCGTCCGGACCGGCAGCCTTCCTGGGGTTCACTGCCTGGAGCACACGCCTCACCTCCTGCTCTTCTAGTGGAGGGGTGTGGGCAGGGCTAGAGCAAGTGAGTGTCACTGCGGAGATTCGAAGTGAGCAAAGAAGCAATTGAGCTCCTCTGCCAGCGACTTACTTGGGACTCCTGATGTCACATCACCGCCTCTGAAGTTGGTGATGTTCTGTATGCCCTGCCACACCTCTCGTGGTCTGTTGCTGGCGAGGTGGGACTATCTTCCTTTTATAGCCAGATCCGGATATTCAGAATTCTGTAACCCTGTAGGCATTTTTGGGGAAAAGCTGTTATACAGCATTTTTAGAAAATTCAATGTCTTCCAAATACAAATCCACCATATAACATTGAAATCAGGTCCCCACTTTTTTGTAATTCTTGGTTAAAAATAGATGTCGTCTTCCCAGGCTGGAAATTAATGGCAGATAGGCTAAAATTTTAAACTTTTATATATCACCATAAAACTTTACCAGTTTCTTGCTTACATTAGTACAAACACTTTTTGTATTACAAGTTGTCTGAAATGTTATGTTTACATATGCAAATGAGGCCTGACATACTGGAATATTAGGCACATAATCCAAAACTGATGAAGATCAAGTGAAACTTAAAAACTAGTGTATAATTTTGTTGATACAAACCATAAACATGTCCTATGTTGTTTTGTTAAATTTGAACATTGTTTTTTTCATGATTAAATTAAGAAATATTAAATTGGGGTGAGCCTGATCAATTTAAAAGTGGGACGAATTAAACAAAAATTTCCTTGCGATCAATGGATTTCTGTTAAATGGCATTTTTTGAGTATATGCTTGCAAAACCATCCCCAGGACATCTTGTGTCTTAATGTCATTCCAATCAAACATTATTCATGAAAATTGTTTTTTGAGCCCTTAAAGTAAATTTTATCAGGATCAAAGGCCGTATTCGCTAAGATCTTAACTGCTGGTGTTTTATGTCCTGATCACCTTGATGACAAAGACCTAGAAGAGGAGCCCATGTTCATAATTGATGGTCAAGCTCTGGTCATTGCCATTGCTAAGCCACAAGGAGCAAAGACATTTGGGGACCTTGCTGATGTCTTTGAAGAGGCTGTACTCAAAAGCGAAGCAAAATTCCAACGGATTGATGTATTGTTTGATCGCTACCAAACACACAATCAAAACTGGAACACGGAAGCGCCGTGGAAGAGGCTTGGTGGCAATCCGAAGACCTGTTGAAAGCACAGATTTGCCTCTTCCTGTAAAGTGGGAAAACTTCATTGCTCATCAGGACAACAAGGCTGACCTTGCTCGATACCTGTCGCAACAGCTGATTCTGAGAGCACCAGTCAACAAAACCATAGTGACAGCAGGTGGCTTTAGTGATGAAGAGGGTGTCGAAGCGTCCAATGCAACACTGAACACCAACTGCATGGAAGCTAAGCATGAGGAAGCAGACACCAGAATTGTTCTCCATTGCATAACAAGCAAGGCATCAACCATTGTTGTTTCAGCAAGAGACACTGACATCTTGATCCTACTGATTGCCCACTTCCACATGATGCCATGCAAAAAGCTCTGGATGAAAGCAGATACATCAAAGGAAAGAAAATACTTCCCAATTCACGCTATTGTGAAACAACTGAAGATGGAACCACAGGTTCTGAAGCTGCTTCCAGCTTTCCATGCACTGACTGGAAGTGATTCAACTTCATATATTGGAGGGCACACAAAAAAGTCATGTTGGGATGTGTTTGTGCAGCACCATCATCTCTTAAAGGGACTTGGTGAAGGTCCAGAGCTTAGTGAACACGCCATTCAGAATGTAGAACAGTTTGTCTGCAAACTGTATGGTGCAATGGATGCTGACCACATCAATGATGTCAGAGCAAGCATGCTTGTAAGGGGCATGACAATAGAAAGGCTGCCACCAACTAGAGATGCACTGTACTTCCATATTCAGCGATCTCACTTTCAAGCTTTAGTCTGGAACCAAGCTAACTTGCAGAAGCCAGTTCTCCCACCCCCTGAGACCATGGGGTGGAAAATGGAGGAAAACTTGCTTGTTCCTCAGCTCATGTCACTGCCACCAGTTCCAGAGGTTTGTGAGGAGTTCATCTCCTGTGCCTGCTCCACGGGATGCAAGACAGGCCGATGTGAATGCAAGCCTAACCCATGTACTGCATCTTGCAAATGCAGAATGTCAAATAGTACTTGCATGAATCAATAGCTTTTGTTGTCAGTAGGTGACACTACAGCAGGGGTGGCCAACCAGTTGGAGACCAAGAGCCACATTTTTTACTGTGTTACCGCAAAGAGCCACATCATATACATGGGCACACGAACATCACCCATCCCTTCCTCTCTCTCTCACACACACACACACACACACACACACACACACACACACCTCTGCTCAGCCAGATTAATAGTAAATGTCACACACCAACATATTTACTCCTACAGTACTAAGACCACAGGCTGAGACCAGTCATTTTTAACAATGAACATTGTGTGCACTTACTATGCATGCTGCTTAGTGGGACTCATGGCATTACCAAAAAAAAGCCACATCATACACGACCACACATGAGCATCGCCCCCCCTCGCTCTCTCTCTCTCACACACACACACACACACACACGCACCTCTGCTCAGCCAGATTAATAGTAAATGTCCCACGCCAACATGAGAGAAATTTACTCCTTCAGTCAGTACTAATACCACAGGCCAGTCATTTACAGCAATCAATATTGTGTGCACTTACTATGCATGCTGCTTACTGGGACTCATGGCATTACCAAAAAAAAAGCCACACCATACACATGACCGCACATGAACATCGCCCTCCCCCTCGCTCTCTCTCTCCCTCACAGACACACACGCTCACGCATGCACCTCTGCTCAGCCAGATTAATAGTAAATGTCACACGCCAACATGAGAGAAATTTACTCCTTCAGTCAGTACTAATACCACAGGCCAGTCATTTACAGCAATCAATATTGTGTGCACTTACTATGCATGTTGCTGCTTAGTGGGACTTCTGACATTCCTTGCCTTGAACAATCCTCTTCAAATCTGGCTTGTATTCCGTCGTTGCCACTCGAAGCAGTTCTTTCACATGGGTGTCAGTCAGAACAGAACGATGCTTTGACTTCACGTGTTTCATGGTAGAGAGCACAGACTCGCAGACGTATGTTGACCCAAACATTGACAGTATCTTAAGCGCAGCCCGTTTCACATTCGGGTATTTTTCCAATGGCACAGTTTTCCAAAACTCAATGGTGCCTTCCCTCAAAACAGGTTTCAGTTGGTCTTCCTCACGAAGATCGATCATCTCCAACTCCACCGCAGCCTCATCTGTGACTAGCGGGGCTTTCAAACAGTCCATCTCCGCATTGAATGGGTCGACGAGGAACATAATCTGTGGCCTTTTCAGTTGTATATCACGGAACAGGGTTACAAAGCTTTCATGCAGGTTTTCAATTAGTGTTGCATATCTGGCTCCTTGCTTATTCAGGGAGGCGGTGGTGACTTGCCCGCTGGCTTTTAGCAGAGTGGGAAAATGCGTTAAATCTCCCTTTTGAATGTGCCCCTTGAACAGCTTCAGTTTGTTGACAAATGCAAACACACTTTGCACCAGGTCAGGCAGCACTTTTAATTTACCCTGCAGGGTAAGGTTCAGTCTGTCCAAGTGGCACAACATGTCGACCAAAAAGGCCAGATCCATAATCCACTTGAGGTCCCAGAGCTCCGGATAGTCCTTGTCCTTCTCTTCCATGAACAGTTTCACAGCATCCAAAAGTTCAAAGAAGCAAGAGAGTACCTTGCCTTTTGACAGCCACCTCACAGTGCAGTGCAGTGGCAGATCACCTGGAAGCCCTTGGTCAAGCTCAGCGATGAGATTCTTGAATTGCCTGTGGTTAAGAGCATGTGTGCGGATGTAGTTGACGATTTCCATCACAGGTTTCATGACGTTGTCTAAATTCAATGATTTAGACACGAGTTGCTCCCTGTGGATGATGCAGTGGAAATTCCAAAACTCGGGAAATGTTTCGTCAGCTTTGCACAGCCCGACAAGCCCGTTCACGGATCCGATCATGGCTGGCGCTCCATCCGTGGCTATCGCAGTTAGTTTACGTATGGGCAAATTTGCTTTTTCAAATGCAGCCATCATTGTTTCTTTCACATCTATACCACGGGTTCTGTCTTTCAATGGCACAATATCAAGGAGTTCTTCTTTGATCACACTATCGTTTGACACAGAGCATGCGAATATTGCTAACTGAGGCTTGTCTATGTCACAACTCTCATCCAAAGCGACACTAAAATACGCATAGGCTTGAAGGTCGGAGTGCAACTGTGATTCAATAGCTGTGTTAATGTCCGATATCCTGTGTTCAACAGTGTGCCGGGACAGTTGGATGTCTGATACCATGCGTTTTAGTTTGTCATTTTCAGGAGACAAGATTTCAACAGCGTCACTGAGGCATTTCTTAACAAACTCCTCTTCGTTGTATGGCTTTTTAGCCCATGCAATGTTCCAAGCCAGTTGATATGATGCAAGCGTTACTGTCTGAGTGCTTCGTAAATTTTTGGAAAATCTGTACCTGTTTTTCTGCCTGACTCTTTAAAGGCAAGGCAAGGCAAGTTTATTTATATAGCACATTCCATACACAGTGGCAGTTCAATGTGCTTTACAGAAGTAAAAGCAAAACAAATAAGCAATAGAAAATAAAATTACATAAAATAAATGGGGAAGAAAAATAATAAGAATTAAACAATAGTAGAAATAAAATAATAAAATGAAGTAAAAGTTCAATAAAAAAACAGCAGAATAAAATAGAATAAAGTAAAATTTAAAACATGCAGAGACTGTAAAAGTTAAGAGTTTAAAACATGTAGAGATGACAATATTAATAATTTAGCAGAAAGCATCTGAAAACAGCTTGGTCTTTAACCTAGATTTGAAGCTGCCAACAGCAGGAGCATTTTTGATGTCCTCTGGGAGTTGGTTCCATAGCTGTACTGCATAGTAGCTAAAAGCTGCTTCACCACACTTTGTTTTAACAACAGGTTTTAACAGTAAATTTTTCTGCTGCGATCTGGTAGATCTGATTGAGTTAGGCCGCTGCAACATATCAGAGAGGTAATTGGGCCCTGTACCATTTAGAGATTTGTACACCAGCAGCAATGCTTTAAAGTCAATTCTGTAGCTTACTGGAAGCCAGTGAAGGGACCTTAGAATTGGAGTAATGTGCTCTGTTCTTTTTGTTCGTGTGAGAACCCTAGCTGCTGCATTTTGAACCAGCTGAAGTCGTTTGATGGTCTTTTTTGGCAGGCCTGTGAAAAGGCCATTGCAGTAATCAACCCTACTAGAGATGAAGGCATGTATAAGTTTTTCCAGATCATTTTTTGACACAAGTCCTCTTAGTTTGGAAATGTTTTTTAGGTGATAAAATGCTGTTTTAGTGATTGCTTTCATGTGACTGTCAAAGTTCAGCTCGCTGTCAATGAAAACACCAAGATTTTTAACCATTTCTTTTGTTTTAATCCCCTTTGTGTCAAGAATAGTGGTAATCCTGAGTCTTTCATCTTTTTTTCCAAATAGAATTACTTCTGTTTTCTCTGTGTTCAGCTGAAGAAAATTTTGTGACATCCAGTTGTTGATTTGATTGATACACTGGTAGAGACATTCAAGGGGGAGCATAATCATTAGGTGATACAGCAAAATAAATTTGGGTGTCATCTGCATAGCAGTGATACAAAACTGAATTGTTCTTGATAATTTGCCCAAGTGTGAGCATATAAAGGTTGAATAGTAATGGTCCAAGAATCGACCCCTGGGGGACACCGCAGGTTGGCCACCCAAGCACTACAGTGTCTTCTTTTTGTTTATTGTTGAAAACTATCCAAGGGCTGGATTAGATTGAATAGGCCAATAGGCTATGTTTACGTTCAAATGTTCACGTTTATAATATTACTGTTCTTGTCATGCACATAGTTTTCATGGATATAGGTTTTCATTATCAACGTGTTTGAAAACCTGTGGATGTATAGTTTAGTTTTATTGCACAATGGTTAAACTACAGTAAATGCATTATAAAGTTTTGCCAGCCGTGTTTATTTTATTTTTATTTATTTTTTTTATTTTTGCTTTTTTTGTTGTTTTTTTGCCCCCCCGCAAAAAAAAAAAAAACTCAGGGTAGTACATAAAGCTACTGCCATCTTGACCATTTGAGTCTCAGTTCATGTACTTATCAATTTGGTGCAAATCCGTCCACCCGTTTAAAAGTTATCGCGCAAGCAAAAAAAATCGGCCATATTGACAGTCGGCCATCTTGATAGTGTTGGCCTCCAAAATTTAATCAGTTAATGTACCTATTATAGAGTGTTAACACACAAGATTTCGTGCAAATCCGTCAACCCGTTCCAAAGTTACTGCGCAAACAAAAAGTCAGCCATCTTGAAAGTCGGCCATCTTGAAAGAGTTGGTCTCCAAAATTTTGTCAGTTCATGTATCTATTACAGAGTATTAGCACACAAGATTTGGTGCAAATCCATCCATCCATTCCAATGTTATTGCGCAAACACGAAATACACCGGCGGCCATGTTTGTTTTGTCGTTTACGGCTAAACCGTAACTTTTAGAGAATGTTATACGGCAGAAATGGATTCAGCGCCCAAAAATCATATAGAAACAACACTTGAATTACTTTTCCTCAAAAATGCCTACACCTTATTTAAAGCCCTTTTTCAATTTGGGGACCTGGCTATTATAGTCCGCTTTGGCTTTTTTAATCCCTTTCTTCAGATCAACTGGAGTTGTGCTGTAAAAGGACTCTGTCGCCTGACCTGAAGGCAGTGTTGCGGGCCTTGAGGAGTGAGCGAACCTGGCTGGTCATCCAGGGTTTCTGATTTGGAAAAACCCAGATGGTTTTGTCCACAGATACAGTTCCCATACAGAACTTGATGTAGTCCAAAACTGTCTCTGTGAACGTTTCCAGGTCCTGATGTTCAAATAGGTCCCAGTCACTGTGTTGAAAGCAGTCCTGGAGTTCGCTGAGTGCATTCTCAGCCCAAGTTGTTACAGTCTTTGTGGTGGGCCTGAATCTGCATCTGGGGGGGGGGGGGGTATGCAGGGATGAGCGTATGCAGGGATGAGCAGCAAGGAAAGATGATCTGACTGTCCAAGGTGGGGGAGGGGCATGGCTCTGTAACTGTGTTTGATGTTGGAGTACATGTGATCGAGAGTCCTTTCCCCTCTTGTAAACTTCGGGAGTACAGTCTTAAGATTGGTCTTATTAAAGTCTCCAGCTATAATATGGCACTCTACATCTCCAAAACCAAGATGATGATCATTGATTTCAGGAGACAATGTGAAGGCCCTGTTCCCCTATACATTAGGGGTGATGCAGTTCAGTGTATGTCCTCATATAAATTTCTGGGCACATACATCACAAGACCTCACATGGTCTACAAATATGACTGCCCTGGTGAAGAAAGCACAGCAGCATCTGTATTTCCTTCAGACATTGAAAACACTGGACATATCACATCAGCTGCTTCTTTCATTCTATCGCTGTTCTATTGAAAACATTCTCACCTATGGGATGCTGGTGTGGTTTGTGAGCTGCACAGCAGCTGACAAGAAGGCCCTGCAGAGAGTAATCACAGCAGCACAGAAAATCATTGGAACTCCGTTACAAACACTACAGGACATGGTGCTTCCGCCGCGCAACCAACATCATTAGAGACTTATCACACCCTGGTTACCATCTTTCCATTCTGTTGCCCTCCTCTGGGAGGTGCTTCACGTCCTTAAAAACTCACACCTCCAAACTTAAGAACAGTTTTTATCCAAGTGCTCTTATGCCCCTTTGCCACCAAAGCAGTTCCAGGGCTGGTTCGGGGCCAGTGCTTAGTTTGGAACTGGGTTTTCTGTTTCCACTGACAAAGAACTGGCTCTGGGGCCAGAAAAACCGGTTCCAGGCTAGCACCAACTCTCTGCTGGGCCAGAGGAAACAACCGCTTACGTCAGTGGGGGGGCGGAGTTGTTAAGACCAACAACAATAAGACCACAAAAGATCGCCATTTTTAAGCGACGAGAAGCAGCAGCTGTACAAACGCGAAGTCATCCATTATTAGGGCCCGAGCCCTATGGGCGAAGGCCCTATTGTTCTTGTAAGAGTTCACTATTATTAGGGCCCGAGCCCTATGGGCGAAGGCCCTATTGTTCTTGTAAGAGTTCACTATTATTAGGGCCCGAGCCCTATAGGGCGAAGGCCCTATTGTTCTTGTAAGAGTTCACTATTATTAGGGCCCGAGCCCTATGGGCGAAGGCCCTATTGTTCTTGTAAGAGTTCACTATTATTAGGGCCCGAGCCCTATAGGGCGAAGGCCCTATTGTTCTTGTAAGAGTTCACTATTATTATTCTTCCGTCTTCTTCTTCTTCTTCTTCCGTCTTCTTCTTCTTCTTTATTTTTCTCCGCTGTTGGGCCATTTTCGGGGCGCTTGCCATGGGCGAAAACGCACGAAATTTGGCACCAGTTCCGAGAATTGCCACCGCTACTCAGAACCAAAAGCCCAAACTTGGCCGGGGCTCAGGGCCTCTATAGCGCCCCCTAAGTCGTTGTGATTTTGGCCTCCCGCATTAAGGTGCCTGGTTGCCATATAGTTTGTTGTAGTGGCATGCCATTTGGTATGCATATGTATCTCACTAATCCGGACAAAAATGTAATGCCAATGCATTAGCCACGCCCAACAGGAAGTGAGGTAATTTCACTTTTGTGCGAAATGCATGGCCACGAAGACGGCGCAACTCCTCCTAGACCGTTCATGGGAATGTCACCAAAATTGATAGACATCATCTACAGACATGGCTGACAAAAGTTACTAAATACGTTTCACGTAGGATAAACCGTTCAGAAGTTATACGTCAATCAATTTTCACTTCAAAATTTTACATGCTAAAAAATTCATAACAAATCTTCTAATTGCTCAAAACTGCTCATACGTCACACGCAAATCACTCATTGGGCTTCTGACATGTTACCCAATTTCTGTGATATTTCGCCACTGGGGGCGCTATTTTTGGGCAAAAAATCCAATCTTTCCGCAAATTTGGTCAAACTTCACGGCCACCCTCTTACTACCTCCCATGTCATGTATACCGCATTTTGGGAATTTTCGTCCATGGGGGGCGCTGTTTTTGGCCGACGCAATTGCTCCAATACGGGTTTTTGGTCAATAATTCCATAATGCTTTTCCTTCACACCACTACCTTGTGATAGTGCGTTCCTGTTGTAGACCCTTATTTTTCCAACTCATAATCGCTCATGTACAGCATAGCGCCACCTTCTGACATGGGAAAAACCAAAAAATTTATTCTTCAAAAATCTATATCTCATCTTCTATTTACTCAATTGTCATCAAACTTCATACGCAAACTCTTCATAGCTCACCTGACATGTACGCCAAATTTTGTGCACTTTCGCCCGTGGGTGTGCTGGTTATGGCGGAAATGATACTGCAGCTTCTGATTTGTCAAACTTGGCAAGCAAACTCTTTTCAAGACCCTTATTGGGGCGCTTGCCATGGTCGACTACGCACGAAATTTGGCTCCTTTTTCTTAGACTGCCACCGCTACTGAGAACCAGAAGCCCAGATCCAGGCGGGCCTCGGGGCCTCTATAGCGCCCCCTAACTCGTTGTGATTTTGGCCTCCCGCTTTAAGGTGCCTGGTTGCCATGTAGTTTGTAGTAGTGGCATGCCATTTGGTACGCATATGTATCTCACTAAGCCGGACAAAAATGTAATGCCAATGCATTAGCCACGCCCAACAGGAAGTGAGGTAATTTCACTTTTGTGCGAAATGCATGGCCCCGAAGACGGCGCAACTCCTCCTAGTCCGTTCATAGGAATGTCACCAAAATTGATACACATCATCTACAGACACGGCTGACAAAAGTTACTAAATAAGTTTCACGTAGCGTAAGCCGTTCAGAAGCTATACGTCAATCAATTTTCAATGCAAAACTTTACATGCTTAAAAATTCATAACAAATCTTCTAATTGCTCAAAACTGCTCATACTTCACACGCAAATCCCTCATTGGGCTTCTGACATGTTACCCAATTTCTGTGATATTTCGCCACTGGGGGCGCTATTTTTGGGCAAAAAATCCAATCTTTCCGCAAATTTGGTCAAACTTCACGGCCACCCTCTTACTACCTCCCATGTCATGTATACCACATGTTGGGAATTTTCGTCCATGGGGGGCGCTGTTTTTGGCCGACGCAATTGCTCCAAAACGGGTTTTTGGTAAATAATTCCATAATGCTTTTCCTTCACACCACTACCTTGTGATAGTGCGTTGCTGTTGTAGACACTTTTTTCTCCAACTCATAATCGCTCATGTACAGCATAGCGCCACCTACTGACATGGGAAAAACCAAAAAATTTATTCTTCAAAAATCTATATCTCATCTTCTATTTACTCAATTGTCATCAAACTTCATACGCAAACTCTTCATAGCTCACCTGACATATACGCCAAATTTTGTGCACTTTCGCCCCTGGGG
Organism: Neoarius graeffei; assembly: GCF_027579695.1. Classification (NCBI taxonomy): domain Eukaryota; kingdom Metazoa; phylum Chordata; class Actinopteri; order Siluriformes; family Ariidae; genus Neoarius; species Neoarius graeffei. Next base: position 3,687,102 of record NC_083587.1, read on the forward strand.
GTGCTGGTTATGGCACAAATGATATTGCAGCTTCTGATTTGTCAACCTTGGCAAGCAAACTCTTTACGGTATTTCGCGGGGACGCATGCCCCCGCCCCCCCTGGCCGCTGGCGCGAGGGCCCGTCGAGGCCGCTTGCGGCTTTAATTATTCTTCTTCTTCCGTCTTCTTCTTCTTCTTCTTCTTCTTCCGTCTTCTTCTTCTTCTTTATTTTTCTCCGCTGTTGGGCCATTTTCGGGGCACTTGCCATGGGCGAAAACGCACGAAATTTGGCACCAGTTCCGAGAATTGCCACCGCTACTCAGAACCAGAAGCCCAAACTTGGCCGGGGCTCAGGGCCTCTATAGCGCCCCCTAAGTCGTTGTGATTTTAGCCTCCTGCATTAAGGTGCCTGGGTGCCATGTAGTTCGTAGTAGTGGCATGCAATTTGGTACGCATATTTATCTCACTAGGCCGGACAAAAATGTAATGCCAATGCATTAGCCACGCCCAACAGGAAGTGAGGTAATTTCACTTTTGTGCGAAATGCATGGCCACGAAGACGGCGCAACTCCTCCTAGACCGTTCATAGGAATGTCACCAAACTTAATACACGTCATCTACAGACATGGCTGACAAAAGTTACTAAATACGTTTCACGTTGGATAAACCGTTCAGAAGTTATACGTCGATCAATTTTCGATGCAAAATTTTACATGCTTAAAAATTCATAACAAATCTTCTGGTTGCTCAAAACTGCTCATACTTCACACGCACATCACGCATTGGGCTTCTGACATGTTACCCAATTTCTGTGATATTTCGCCACTGGGGGCGCTATTTTTGGGCAAAAATTCCAATCTTTCCTCAAATTTGGTCAAACTTCACGGCCACCCTCTTACTACCTCCCATGTCATGTATACCACGTTTTGGAATTTTTCGTCCATGGGGGGCGCTGTTTTTGGCCGACGCAATTGCTCCAAAACGGGTTTTTGGTGAATAATTCCATAATGCTTTTCCTTCACACCACTACCTTGTGGTAATGTCTCTTGCCGAAGATGCTGTGGAAGGTATTTCGCGGGGACGCATGCCCCCGCCCCCCTTGGCCGCTGGCGCGAGGGCCCGTCGAGGCCGCTTGCGGCTTTAATTATTATTATTATTATTAGGGCCCGAGCACCCTCCAGTGCAAGACCCTATTGTTTTTGAAGGATTATTATTATTATTTTTATTATTAGGCCCCGAGCACCGTACAGTGCGAGACCCTATTGTTGCCATGTGTCCAATTCTGTACTTTGTCGCCATTGTGGGAGTAATGTCTCTTGCCGAGGAAGCTGTGGAAGGTCTTTCGCGGGGACGCATGCCCCCGCCCCCCTTGGCCGCTGGCGCGAGGGCCCGTCGAGGCCGCTTGCGGCTTTAATTAGGGCCCGAGCCCTATAGGGCGAAGGCCCTATTGTTCTTGTAAGAGTTCACTATTATTATTATTCTTCCGTCTTCTTCTTTATTTTTCTCCGCTGTTGGGACATTTTCGGGGCACTTGCCATGGGTGAAAACGCACGAAATTTGGCACCAGTTCCGAGAATTTCCACCGCTACTCAGAACCAAAAGCCCAAACTTGGCCGGGGCTCAGGGCCTCTATAGCGCCCCCTAAGTCGTTGTGATTTTGGCCTCCCGCATTAAGGTGCCTGGGTGCCATGTAGTTTGTAGTAGTGGCATGCCATTTGGTACGCTTATGTATCTCACTAATCCGGACAAAAATGCAATGCCAATGCATTAGCCACGCCCAACAGGAAGTGAGGTAATTTCACTTTTGTGCGAAATGCATGGCCACGAAGACGGCGCAACTCCTCCTAGACCGTTCATAGGAATGTCACCAAAATTGATACACATCATCTACAGACATGGCTGACAAAAGTTACTAAATACGTTTCACGTAGGATAAACCGTTCAGAAGTTATACGTCAATCAATTTTCGATGCAAAATTTTACATGCTTAAAAATTCATAACAAATCTTCTGATTGCTCAAAACTGCTCATACTTCACAAGCAAATCAATCATTGGGCTTCTGACATGTTACCCAATTTCTGTGATTTTTCGCCACTGGGGGCGCTATTTTTGGGCAAAAAATCCAATCTTTCCTCAAATTTGGTCAAACTTCACGGCCACCCTCTTATTACCCCCCATGTCATGTGTACCACATTTTGGGAATTTTCGTCCATGGGGGGCGCTGTTTTTGGCCGACGCAATTGCTCCAAAACGGGTTTTTGGTCAATAATTCCATAATGCTTTCCCTTCACACCACTACCTTGTGATAGTATGTTGCTGTTGTAGACACTTATTTTTCCAACTCATAATCGCTCATGTACAGCATAGCGCCACCTACTGACATGGGAAAAACCAAAACATTTATTCTTCAAAAATCTATATCTCATCTTCTATTTACTCAATTGTCATCAAACTTCATACGCAAACTCTTCATAGCTCACCTGACATATACGCCAAATTTTGTGCACTTTCGCCCCTGGGGGTGCTGGTTATGGCACAAATGATATTGCAGCTTCTGATTTGTCAAACTTGGCAAGCAAACTCTTTACAAGACCCTTATTGGGGCGCTTGCCATGGTCAACAACGCACGAAATTTGGCTCCTTTTTCTTAGACTGCCACCGCTACTGAGAACCAGAAGCCCAGATCCAGGCGGGCCTCAAGGCCTCTATAGCGCCCCCTAAGTCGTTGTGATTTTGGCCTCCCGCATAAAGGTGCCTGGTTGCCATTTAGTTTGTAGTAGTGGCATACCATTTGGTAGGCATATGTATCTCACTAAGCCGGACAAAAATGTAATGCCAATGCATTAGCCACGCCCAACAGGAAGTGAGGTAATTTCACTTTTGTGCGAAATGCATGGCCACGAAGACGGCGCAACTCCTCCTAGGCCGTTCATAGGAATGTCACCAAAATTGATAGACATCATCTACAGACATGGCTGACAAAAGTTCCTAAATACGTTTCACGTAGGATAAGCCGTTCAGAAGTTATACGTCAATCAATTTTCGATGCAAAATTTTACATGCTTAAAAATTCATAACAAATCTTCTAATTGCTCAAATCTGCTCATACTTCACACGCAAATCACTCATTGGGGTTCTGACATGCTACCCAATTTCTGTGATATTTCGCCACTGGGGGCGCTATTTTTGGGCAAAAAATCCAATCTTTCCTCAAATTTGGTCAAACTTCACGGCTACCCTCTTACTACCTCCCATGTCATGTATACCACATTTTGGGAATTTTCGTCCATGGGGGGGCGCTGTTTTTGGCCGACGCAATTGCTCCAAAACGGGTTTTTGGTAAATAATTCCGTAATGCTTTTCCTTCACACCACTACCTTGTGATAGTACGTTGCTGTTGTAGACACTTATTTTTCCAACTCATAATCGCTCATGTACAGCATAGCGCCACCTACTGACATGGGAAAAACCAAAACATTTATTCTTCAAAAATCAATATCTCATCTTCTATTTACTCAATCTTGATCAAACTTGATACGCACACTCTTAACAGGTCACCTGACATATCTCCCAAATTTTGTGACCTTTTGCCACTGGGGGCGCTGTTTTCAGGCAACAATTTATATCTCGGCTTCTGATTGGTCAAACTTGATCAAACTTGACACAACAACTCTTCATAGGTCCCTTGACATGTGTACCAAATTTGGTGAACTTTCACCACTGGGGGCGCTCATTGCGCTGTTGCAGTTGCAGGAGAGGTGTTTACAATCATGAGGCACCAGGAGTATGTTGTTTTGGTTGCCTTTAACACACATGACTTGTGGGGGATGGGTAGGCAGTCGGGAGCAAGTGTTGTAGCGTTACATACAGACTAATAGATGTCTAACAGAAGACAATCCTATGTAGCTATAGCTTGGTGACTGATGAGGTAAATACATTAATTTGGTTGGGAAGCCATGGCATAAAATGTTCTGTCCATGACAACATCTCAGCGCACCGTGTACTCTGTGTCCAATTCTGTGCTTTGTCGCCATTGTGGGAGTAATGTCTCTTGCCGAAGAAGCTGTGGAAGGTTTTTCGCAGGGACGCATGCCCCCGCCCCCCTTGGCCGCTGGCGCGAGGGCCCGTCGAGGCAGCTTGCGGCTTTAATTAGGGCCCGAGCCCTATGGGCGAAGGCCCTATTGTTCTTGTAAGAGTTCACTATTATTATTCTTCCGTCTTCTTCTTCTTTATTTTTCTCCGCTGTTGGGCCATTTTCGGGGTGCTTGCCATGGGCGAAAACGCATGAAATTTGGCACCACTTCCGAGAATTGCCACCGCTACTCAGAACCAAAAGCCCAAACTTGGCTGGGGCTCAGGGCCTCTATAGCGCCCCCTAAGTCGTTGTGATTTTGGCCTCCCGCATTAAGGTGCCTGGTTGCCATATAGTTTGTAGTACTGGCATGCCATTTGGTACGGATATGTATCTCACTAAGCCGGACAAAAATGTAATGCCAATGCATTAGCCACGCCCAACAGGAAGTGAGGTAATTTCACTTTTGTGCGAAATGCATGGCCACGAAGACGGCGCAACTCCTCCTAGACCGTTCATAGGAATGTCACCAAAATTGATACACATCATCTACAGACATGGCTGACAAAAGTTACTAAATACGTTTCACGTAGGATAAACCGTTCAGAAGCTATACGTCAATCAATTTTCACTTAAAAATTTTACATGCTAAAAAATTCATAACAAATCTTCTAATTGCTCAAAACTGCTCATACTTCACACGCTAATCACTCATTGGGCTTCTGACATGTTACCCAATTTCTGTGATATTTCGCCACTGGGGGCGCTATTTTTGGGCAAAAAATCCAATCTTTCCTCAATTTTGGTCAAACTTCACGGCCACCCTCTTACTACCTCCCATGTCATGTATACCACGTTTTGGAAATTTTCGTCCATGGGGGGCGCTGTTTTTGGCCGACGCAATTGCTCCAAAATGGGTTTTTGGTAAATAATTCCATAATGCTTTTCCTTCACACCACTTCCTTGTGATAGTACGTTGCTGTTGTAGACACTTATTTTTCCAACTCATAATCGCTCATGTACAGCATAGCGCCACCTACTGACATGGGAAAAACCAAAAAATCTATTCTTCAAAAATCTATATCTCATCTTCTATTTACTCAATTGTCATCAAACTTCATACGCAAACTCTTCATAGCTCACCTGACGTCTACGCCAAATTTTGTGCACTTTCGCCCCTGGGGGTGCTGGTTATGGCAAAAATGATATTGCAGCTTCTGATTTGTCAAACTTGCCAAGCCAACTCTTTACAAGACCCTTATTGGGGCGCTTACCATGGTCGACAACGCACGAATTTTGGCTCCTTTTTCTTAGACTGCCGCCGCTACTGAGAACCAGAAGCCCAGATCCAGGCGGGCCTCAGGGCCTCTATAGCGCCCCCTAACTCGTTGTGATTTTGGCCTCCCGCATTAAGGTGCCTGGTTGCCATGTAGTTTGTAGTAGTGGCATGCCATTTGGTATGCATATGTATCTCACTAAGCCGGACAAAAATCTAATGCCAATGCATTAGCCACGCCCAACAGGAAGTGAGGTAATTTCACTTTTGTGCGAAATGCATGGCCTCGAAGACGGCGCAACTCCTCCTAGACCGTTCATAGGAATGTCACCAAAATTGATACACATCATCTACAGACATGGCTGACTAAAGTTACTAAATAGGTTTCACGTAGCATAAACCGTTCAGAAGTTATATGTCAATCAATTTTCAATGCAACATTTTACATGCTTAAAAATTCATAACAAATCTTCTGATTGCTCAAAACTGCTCATACTTCACACGCAGATCACTCATTGGGCTTCTGACATGTTACCCACTTTCTGTGATATTTCACCACTGGGGGCGCTATTTTTGGGCAAAGATTCCAGTCTTTCCTCAAATTTGGTCAAACTTCACGGCCACCCTCTTCCTACCTCCCATGTCATGTATACCACATTTTGGGAATTTTCGTCCATGGGGGGCGCTGTTTTTGGCCGACACAATTGCTCCAAAACGGGTTTTTGGTAAATAATTCCATAATGCTTTTCCTTCACACCACTACCTTGTGATAGTGCGTTGCTGTTGTAGACACTTATTTTTCCAACTCATACTCGCTCATGTACAGCATAGCGCCACCTACTGACATGGGAAAAACCAAAAATTTTATTCTTCAAAAATCTATATCTCATCTTCTATTTACTCAATTGTCATCAAACTTCATACGCAAACTCTTCATAGCTCACCTGACATGTACGCCTAATTTTGTGCACTTTCGCCCCTGGGGGTGCTGGTTATGTCAAAAATGATATTGCAGCTTCTGATTTGTCAAACTTGGCAAGCAAACTCTTTACAAGACCCTTATTAGGGCGCTATTATTATTAGGGCCCGAGCACCGTACAGTGCGAGACCCTATCGTTGCCATGTGTCCAATTCTGTTCTTTGTCGCCATTGCGGGAGTAATGTCTCTTGCCGAAGAAGCTGTGGAAGGTATTTCGCGGCGACGCATGCCCCCGCCCCGCTTGGCCGCTGGCGCGAGGGCCCGTCGAGGCCGCTTGCGGCTTTAATTAGGGCCCGAGCCCTATAGGGCGAAGGCCCTATTGTTCTTGTAAGAGTTCACTATTATTATTCTTCCGTCGTCTTCTTCTTCTTCTTCTTCTTTATTTTTCTCCGCTGTTGGGCCATTTTCGGGGCGCTTGCCATGGGCGAAAATGCACCAAATTTGGCACCAGTTCCGAGAATTGCCACCGCTACTCAGAGCCAAAAGCCCAAACTTGGCCGGGGCTCAGGGCCTCTATAGCGCCCCCTAAGTCGTTGTGATTTTGGCCTCCCGCTTTAAGGTGCCTGGGTGCCGTGTAGTTTGTAGTAGTGCCATGCCATTTGGTACGCATATGTATCTCACTAAGCCGGACAAAAATGTAATGCCAATGCATTAGCCACGCCCAACAGGAAGTGAGGTAATTTCACTTTTGTGCGAAATGCATGGCCACGAAGACGGCGCAACTCCTCCTAGACCGTTCATAGGAATGTCACCAAAATTGATACACATCATCTACAGACATGGCTGACAAAAGTTACTAAATACGTTTCACGTAGGATAAACCATTCAGAAGTTATACGTCAATCAATTTTCGATGCAAAATTTTACATGCTTAAAAATTCATAACAAATCTTCTGATTGCTCAAAACTGCTCATACTTCACACGCAAATCACTCATTGGGCTTCTGACATGTTACCCTATTTCTGTGATATTTCGCCACTGGGGGCGCTATTTTTGGGCAAAAAATCCAATCTTTCTTCAAATTTGGTCAAACTTCACGGCCACCCTCTTACTACCTCCCATGTCATGTATACCTCATTTTGGGAATTTTCGTCCATGGGGGGCGCTGTTTTTGGCCAACGCAATTGCTCCAAAACGGGTTTTTGGTGAATAATTCCATAATGCTTTTCCTTCACACCACTACCTTGTGATAGTACGTTGCTGTTGTAGACACTTATTTTTCCAACTCATAATCGCTCATGTACGGCATAGCGCCACCTACTGACATGGGAAAAACCAAATAATTTATTCTTCAAAAATCTATATCTCATCTTCTATTTACTCCATTGTCATCAAACTTCATACGCAGACTCTTCATAGCTCACCTGACATATACGCCAAATTCTGTGCACTTTCGCCACTGGGGGCGCTTTTTTTGGGCAAGAAATCCAATCTTTCCTCAAATTTGGTCAAACTTCACGGCCACCCTCTTACTACCTCCCATGTCATGTATACCACATTTTGGGAATTTTCGTCCATGGGGGGCGCTGTTTTTGGCCGAAGCAATTGCTCCAAAACGGGTTTTTGGTCAATAATTCCATAATGCTTTTCCTTCACACCACTACCTTGTGATAGTACGTTGCTGTTGTAGACACTTATTTTTCCACCTCATAATCGCTCATGTACGGCATAGCGCCACCTACTGACATGGGAAAAACCAAATAATTTATTCTTCAAAAATCTATATCTCATCTTCTATTTACTCAATTGTCATCAAACTTCATACGCAAACTCTTCATAGCTCACCTGACATATACGCCAAATTTTGTGCACTTTCACCCCTGGGGGTGCTGGTTATGGCTAAAATGATATTGCAGCTTCTGATTTGTCACTCTTGGCAAGCAAACTCTTTACAAGACCATTTTTGGGGCGCTTGCCATGGTCGACATCGCACGAAATTTGGCTCCTTTTTCTTAGACTCCCACCGCTACTGAGAACCCGAAGCCCAGATCCAGGCGGGCCTCAGGGCCTCTATAGCGCCCCCTAACTCATTGTGATTTTGGCCTCCCGCATTAAGGTGCCTGGTTGCCATGTAGTTTGTAGTAGTGGCATGCCATTTGGTACGCATATGTATCTCACTAAACCGGACAAAAATGTAATGCCACTGCATTAGCCACGCCCAACAGGAAGTGAGGTAATTTCACTTTTGTGCGAAATGCATGGCCACGAAGACGGCGCAACTCCTCCTAGACCGTTCATAGGAATGTCACTAAAATTGATGCACATCATCTACAGACACGGCTGACAAAAGTTCCTAAATACGTTTCACATAGAATAAACCGTTCAGAAGTTATACGTCAATCAATTTTCAATGCAAAATTTTACATGCTTAAAAATTCATAACAAATCTTCTAATTGCTCAACACTGCTCGTACTTCACACGCTAATCACTCATTGGGCATCTGACATGTTACCCAATTTCTGTGATATTTCGCCACTGGGGGCGCTATTTTTGGGCAAAAAATCCAATCTTTCCTCAAATTTGGTCAAACTTCACGGCCACCCTCTTACTACCTCCCATGTCATGTACACCTCATTTTGGGAATTTTCGTCCATGGGGGGCGCTGTTTTTGACCAACGCAATTGCTCCAAAACAGGTTTTTGGTAAATAATTCCATAATGCTTCTCCTTCACACCACTACCTTGTGAAAGTACGTTGCTGTTGTAGACACTTATTTTTCCAACTCATAATCGCTCATGTGCAGCATAGCGCCACCAACTGACATGGGAGAAACCAAAAAATTTATTCTTCAAAAATCAATATCTCATCTTCTATTTTCTCAATCTTGATCAAACTTGATACGCACACTCTAAACAGGGCACCTGACATATGTGCCAAATTTTGTGAACTTTTGCCACTGAGGGCGCTTTTTTCAGGCAACAATTTATATCTCGGCTTCTGATTGGTCAAACTTGATCAAACTTTACAAAACAACTCTTCATAGGTCCCTTGACATGTATACCAAATTTGGTGAACTTTCACCACTGGGGGCGCTCATTGCGCTGTAGCAGTTGCAGGAGAGGTGTTTACAATCATGAGGCACCAGGAGTATGTTGTTTTGGTTGCCTTAAACACACATGACTTGTGGACCACTGGGGGCGCTCATTGCACTGTAGCAGTTGCAGGAGAGGTGTTTACAATCATGAGGCACCAGGAGTATGTTGTTTTGGTTGCCTTAAACACACATGACTTGTGGGGAATGGGTAGGCAGTCGGGAGCAAGTGTTGTAGCGTTACATACAGACTAATAGATGTCTAACAGAAGACAATCCTATGTAGCTATAGCTTGGTGACTGATGAGGTAAATACATTAATTTGGTTGGGAAGCCATGGCATAAAATGTTCTGTCCATGACAACATCTCAGCGCACCGTGTACTCTGTGTCCAATTCTGTGCTTTGTCGCCATTGTGGGAGTAATGTCTCTTGCCGAAGAAGCTGTGGAAGGTATTTCGCGGGGACGCATGCCCCCGCCCCCCTTGGCCGCTGGCGCGAGGGCCCGTTGAGGCCGCTTGCGGCTTTAATTATTCTTCCGTCTTCTTCTTTATTTTTCTCCGCTGTTGGGCCATTTTCGGGGCACTTGCCATGGGCGAAAACGCACAAAATTTGGCACCAGTTCCGAGAATTGCCACCGCTACTCAGAACCAAAAGCCCAAACTTGGCCGGGGCTCAGGGCCTCTATAGCGCCCCCTAAGTCGTTGTGATTTTGGTCTCCCGCATTAAGGTGCCTGGTTGCCATGTAGTTTGTAGTAGTGGCATGACATTTGGTACGCATATGTATCTCACTAAGCCGGACGAAAATGTAATGCCAATGCATTAGCCACGCCCAACAGGAAGTGAGGTAATTTCACTTTTGTGCGAAATGCATGGCCACGAAGATGGCGCAACTCCTCCTAGACCGTTCATAGGAATGTCACCAAAATTGATAGACATCATCTACAGACATGGGTGACAAAAGTTACTAAATACGTTTCACGTAGCATAAACCGTTCAGAAGTTATACGTCAATCAATTTTCGATGCAAAATTTTACATGCTTAAAAATTCATAACAAATCTTCTAGTTGCTCAAATCTGCTCATACTTCACAAGCACATCACTCATTGGGCTTCCGACATGTTACCCAATTTCTGTGATATTTCGCCACTGGGGGCGCTATTTTTGGGCAAAAAATCCAATCTTTCCTCAAATTTGGTCAAACTTCACGGCCACCCTCTTTCTACCTCCCATGTCATGTATACCACATTTTGGGTATTTTCGTCCATGGGGGGCGCTGTTTTTGGCCGACGCAATTGCTCCAAAACGGGTTTTTGGTAAATTATTCCATAATGCTTTCCCTTCACACCACTATCTTGTGATAGTACGTTGCTGTTGTGGACACTTATTTTTCCAACTCATAATCACTCATGTACAGCATAGCGCCACCTACTGACATGGGAAAAACCAAAAAATTTATTCTTCAAAAATCTATATCTCATCTTCTATTTACTCAATTGTCATCAAACTTCAAACGCAAACTCTTCATAGCTCACCTGACATATACGCCAAATTTTGTGCACTTTCGCCCCTGGGGGTGCTGGTTATGGCAAAAATGATATTGCAGCTTCTGATTTGTCAAACTTGGCAAGCAAACTCTTTACAAGACCCTTTTTGGGGCGCTTGCCATGGTCGACAACGCACGAAATTTGGCTCCTTTTTCTTAGACTGCCACCGCTACTGAGAACCAGAAGCCCAGATCCAGGCGGGCCTCAGGGCCTCTTTAGCGCCCCCTAAGTCGTTGTGATTTTGGCCTCCCGCATAAAGGTGCCTGGTTGCCATGTAGTTTGTAGTAGTGGCATGCCATTTGGTACGCATATGTATCTCACTAAGCCGGACAAAAATGTATTGCCAATGCATTAGCCACGCCCAACAGGAAGTGAGGTAATTTCACTTTTGTGCGAAATGCATGGCCACGAAGACGGCGCAACTCCTCCTAGGCCGTTCATAGGAATGTCACCAAAATTGATAGACATCATCTACAGACATGGCTGACAAAAGTTCCTAAATACATTTCACGTAGGATAAGCCGTTCAGAAGTTATACGTCAATAAATTTTCAATGCAAAATTTTACATGCTTAAAAATTCATAACAAATCTTCTAATTGCTCAAAACTGCTCATACTTCACACGCTAAGGACTCATTGGGCTTCTGACATGCTACCCAAATTCTGTGATATTTCGCCACTGGGGGCGCTATTTTTGGGCAAAAGATCCAATCTATCCTCAAATTTGGTCAAACTTCACGGCCACCCTCTTACTACCTCCCATGTCATGTATACCCCATTTTGGGAATTTCCGTCCATGGGGGGCGCTGTTTTTGGCCGACGCAATTGCTCCAAAACGGGTTTTTGGTAAATAATTCCATAATGCTTTTCCTTCACACCACTACCTTGTGATAGTACGTTGCTGTTGTAGACACTTATTTTTCCAACTCATAATCGCTCATGTACAGCATAGCGCCACCTACTGACATGGGAAAAACCAAAACATTTTTTCTTCAAAAATCAATATCTCATCTTCTATTTACTCAATCTTGATCAAACTTGATACGCACACTCTTAACAGGTCACCTGACATATCTCCCAAATTTTGTAAACTTTTGCCACTGGGGGCGCTGTTTTCAGGCAACATTTTATATCTCGGCTTCTGATTGGTCAAACTTGATCAAGCTTGACACAACAACTCTTCATAGGTCCCTTGACATGTAAACCAAATTTGGTGATTTTTCACCACTGGGGGCGCTCATTGCGCTGTATCAGTTGCAGGAGAGGTGTTTACAATCATGAGGCACCAGGAGTATGTTGTTTTGGTTGCCTTAAACACACATGACTTGTGGGGAATGGGTAGGCAGTCGGGAGCAAGTGTTGTAGCGTTACATACAGACTAATAGATGTCTAACAGAAGACAATCCTATGTAGCTATCGCTTGGTGACTGATGAGGTAAATACATTAATTTGGTTGGGAAGCCATGGCATAAAATTTTCTGTCCATGACAACATCTCAGCGCACCGTGTACTCTGTGTCCGATTCTGTGCTTTGTCGCCATTGTGGGAGTAATGTCTCTTGCCGAAGAAGCTGTGGAAGGTATTTCGCGGGGACGCATGCCCTCGCCCCCCTTGGCCGCTGGCGCGAGGGCCCGTCGAGGCCGCTTGCGGCTTTAATTAGGGCCCGAGCCCTATGGGCGAAGGCCCTATTGTTCTTGTAAGAGTTCACTATTATTCTTCCGTCTCTTCTTCTTCTTCTTCTTCTTCCGTCTTCTTCTTCTTCTTTATTTTTCTCCGCTGTTGGGCCATTTTCGGGGCGCTTGCCATGGGCGAAAACGCATGAAATTTGGCACCAGTTCCGAGAATTGCCACCGCTACTCAGAACCAGAAGCCCAAACTTGGCCGGGGCTCAGGGCCTCCATAGCGCCCCCTAAGTCGTTGTGATTTTGGCCTCCCGCATTAAGGTGCCTGGGTGCCAGGTAGTTTGTAGTAGTGGCATGCAATTTGGTAGGCATATGTATCTCACTAAGCCGGACAAAAATGTAATGCCAATGCATTAGCCACGCCCAACAGGAAGTGAGGTAATTTCACTTTTGTGCGAAATGCATGGCCACGAACACGGCGCAACTCCTCCTAGACCGTTCATAGGAATGGCACCAAAATTGATACACATCATCTACAGACATGGCTGACAAAAGTTACTAAATACGTTTCACGTAGGATTAACCGTTCAGAAGTTATACGTCAATCAATTTTCGATACAAAATTTTACATGCTTAAAAATTCATAACAAATCTTCTGATTGCTCAAAACTGCTCATACTTCACACGCAAATCACACATTGGGCTTCTGACATGTTACCCAATTTCTGTGATATTTCGCCACTGGGGGCGCTATTTTTGGGCAAAAATTCCAATCTTTCCTCAATTTTGGTCAAACTTCACGGCCACCCTCTTACTACCTCCCATGTCATGTATACCACGTTTTGGAAATTTTCGTCCATGGGGGGCGCTGTTTTTGGCCGACGCAATTGCTCCAAAACGGGTTTTTGGTAAATGATTCCATAATGCTTTTCCTTCACACCACTTCCTTGTGATAGTACGTTGCTGTTGAAGACACTTATTTTTCCAACTCATAATCGCTCATGTACAGCATAGCGCCACCTACTGACATGGGAAAAACCAAAAAAATTATTCTTCAAAAATCTATATCTCATCTTCTATTTACTCAATTGTCATCAAACTTCATACGCAAACTCTTCATAGCTCACCTGACGTCTACGCCAAATTTTGTGCACTTTCGCCCCTGGGGGTGCTGGTTATGGCAAAAATGATATTGCAGCTTCTGATTTGTCAAACTTGCCAAGCAAACTCTTTACAAGACCCTTTTTGGGGCGCTTGCCATGGTCGACAACGCACGAAATTTGGCTCCTTTTTCTTAGACTGCCACCGCTACTGAGAACCAGAAGCCCAGATCCAGGCGGGCCTCAGGGCCTCTATAGCGCCCCCTAACTCATTGTGATTTTGGCCTCCCGCATTAAGGTGCCTGGTTGCCATGTAGTTTGTAGTAGTGGCATGCCATTTGGTACCCATATGTATCTCACTAAGCCGGACAAAAATGTAATGCCAATGCATTAGCCACGCCCAACAGGAAGTGAGGTAATTTCACTTTTGTGCGAAATGCATGGCCACGAACACGGCGCAACTCCTCCTAGACCGTTCATAGGAATGTCACCAAAATTGATACACATGATCTACAGACGTGGCTGACAAAAGTTTCTAAATACGTTTCACGTAGCATAAACCGTTCAGAAGTTATACGTCAATCAATTTTCACTGCAAAATTTTACATGCTTAAAAATTCATAAATCTTCTAATTGCTCAAAACTGCTCATACATCACACGCAAATCACTCATTGGGCTTCTGACATGTTACCCAATTTCTGTGATATTTCGCCACTGGGGGCGCTATTTTTGGGCAAAAAATCCAATCTTTCCTCAAATTTTGTCAAACTTCACGGCCACCCTCCTACTACCTCCCATGTCATGTATACCACATTTTGGGAATTTTCGTCCATGGGGGGCGCTGTTTTTGGCCGACGCAATTGCTCCAACACGGGTTTTTGGTAAATAATTCCATAATGCTTTTCCTTCACACCACTACCTTGTGGTAATGTCTCTTGCCGAATAAGCTGTGGAAGGTATTTCGCGGGGACGCATGCCCCCACCCCCCTTGGCCGCTGGCGCGAGGGCCCGTCGAGGCCGCTTACGGCTTTAATTAGGGCCCGAGCCCTATAGGGCGAAGGCCCTATTGTTCTTGTAAGAGTTCACTATTATTATTATTAGGGCCCGAGCCCTATGGGCGAAGGCCCTATTGTTCTTGTAAGAGTTCACTATTATTATTAGGGCCCGAGCCCTATGGGCAAAGGCCCTATTGTTCTTGTAAGAGTTCACTATTATTATTCTTCCGTCTTCTTCTTCTTCTTCTTCCGTCTTCTTCTTCTTCTTTATTTTTCTCCGCTGTTGGGCCATTTTCGGGGCGCTTGCCATGGGCGAAAACGCACGAAATTTGGCACCAGTTCCGAGAATTGCCACCGCTACTCAGAACCAGAAGCCCAAACTTGGCCGGGGCTCAGGGCCTCTATAGCGCCCCCTAAGTCGTTGTGATTTTGGCCTCCCGCATAAAGGTGCCTGGGTGCCGTGTAGTTTGTAGTAGTGGCATGCCATTTGGTACGCATATGTATCTCACTAAGCCGGACAAAAATGTAATGCCAATGCATTAGCCACGCCCAACAGGAAGTGAGGTAATTTCACTTTTGTGCGAAATGCATGGCCACGAAGACGGCGCAACTCCTCCTAGACCGTTCATAGGAATGTCACCAAAATTGATACACATCATCTACAGACATGGCTGACAAAAGTTACTAAATACGTTTCACGTAGGATAAACCGTTCAGAAGTTATACGTCAATCAATTTTCGATGCAAAATTTAACATGCTTAAAAATTCATAACAAATCTTCTGATTGCTCAAAACTGCTCATACTTCACACGCAAATCACTCATTGGGCTGCTGACATGTTACCCAATTTCTGTGATATTTCGCCACTGGGGGCGCTATTTTTGGGCAAAAATTCCAATCTTTCCTCAAATTTGGTCAAACTTCACAGCCACCCTCTTACTACCTCCCATGTCATGTATACCATGTTTTGGAAATTTTCGTCCATGGGGGGCGCTGTTTTTGGCCGCCGCAATTGCTCCAAAACGGGTTTTTGGTAAATAATTCCATAATGCTTTTCCTTCACACCACTACCTTGTGATAGTACGTTGCTGTTGTAGACACTTATTTTTCCAACTCATAATCGCTCATGTACAGCATAGCGCCACCTACTGACATGGGAAAAACCAAAAAATTTATTCTTCAAAAATCAATATCTCATCTTCTATTTTCTCAATCTTGATCAAACTTGATACGCACACTCTTAACAGGTCACCTGACATATGTGCCAAATTTTGTGAACTTTTGCCACTGGGGGCGCTGTTTTCAGGCAACAATTTATATCTCGGCTTCTGATTGGTCAAACTTGATCAAACTTTACAAAACAACTCTTCATAGGTCCCTTGACATGTATACCAAATTTGGTGAACTTTCACCACTGGGGGCGCTCATTGCGCTGTAGCAGTTGCAGGAGAGGTGTTTACAATCATGAGGCACCAGGAGTATGTTGTTTTGGTTGCCTTAAACACACATGACTTGTGGACCACTGGGGGCGCTCATTGCACTGTAGCAGTTGCAGGAGAGGTGTTTACAATCTTGAGGCACCAGGAGTATGTTGTTTTGGTTGCCTTAAACACACATGACTTGTGGGGAATGGGTAGGCAGTCGGGAGCAAGTGTTGTAGCATAGCGCCACCTACTGACATGGGAGAAACCAAAAAATTTATTCTTCAAAAATCAATATCTCATCTTCTATTTTCTCAATCTTGATCAAACTTGATACGCACACTCTTAACAGGTCACCTGACATATGTGCCAAATTTTGTGAACTGTTGCCACTGGGGGCGCTGTTTTCAGGCAACAATTTATATCTCGGCTTCTGATTGGTCAAACTTGATCAAACTTTACAAAACAACTCTTCATAGGTCCCTTGACATGTAAACCAAATTTGGTGAACTTTCACCACTGGGGGCGCTCATTGCGCTGTAGCAGTTGCAGGAGAGGTGTTTACAATCATGAGGCACCAGGAGTATGTTGTTTTGGTTGCCTTAAACACACATGACTTGTGGGGAATGGGTAGGCAGTCGGGAGCAAGTGTTGTAGCGTTACATACAGACTAATAGATGTCTAACAGAAGACAATCCTATGTAGCTATAGCTTGGTGACTGATGAGGTAAATACATTAATTTGGTTGGGAAGCCATGGCATAAAATGTTCTGTCCATGACAACATCTCAGCGCACCGTGTACTCTGTGTCCAATTCTGTGCTTTGTCACCATTGTGGGAGTAATGTCTCTTGCCAAAGAAGCTGTGGAAGGTTTTTCGCGGGGACGCATGCCCCCGCCCCCCTTGGCCGCTGGCGCGAGGGCCCGTCGAGGCCGCTTGCGGCTTTAATTATTCTTCCGTCTTCTTCTTTATTTTTCTCCGCTGTTGGGCCATTTTCGGGGCACTTGCCATGGGCGAAAACGCACGAAATTTGGCACCAGTTCCGAGAATTGCCACCGCTACTCAGACCCAAAAGCCCAAACTTGGCCGGGGCTCAGGGCCTCTATAGCGCCCCCTAAGTCGTTGTGATTTTGGTCTCCCGCATTAAGGTGCCTGGTTGCCATGTAGTTAGTAGAAGTGGCATGCCATTTGGTACGCATATGTATCTCACTAAGCCGGACAAAAATGTAATGCCAATGCATTAGCCACGCCCAACAGGAAGTGAGGTAATTTCACTTTTGTGCGAAATGCATGGCCACGAAGACGGCGCAACTCCTCCTAGACCCTTCATAGGAATGTCACCAAAATTGATAAACATCATCTACAGACATGGCTGACAAAAGTTACTAAATACGTTTCACGTAGGATTCACCGTTCAGAAGTTATACGTCAATCAATTTTCGATTCAAAATTTTACATGCTTAAAAATTCATAACAAATCTTCTGATTGCTCAAAACTGCTCATACTTCACACGCAAATCACTCATTGGGCTTCTGACATGTTATCCAATTTCTGTGATATTTCGCCACTGGGGGCGCTATTTTTGGGCAAAAAATCCAATCTTTCCTCAAATTTGGTCAAACTTCACGGCCACCCTCTTACTACCTCCCATGTCATGTATACCACATTTTGGGAATTTTCGTCCATGGGGGGCGCTGTTTTTGGCCGACGCAATTGCTCCAAAACGGGTTTTTGGTAAATAATTCCATAATGCTTTTCCTTCACACGACTACCTTGTGATAGTGCGTTGCTGTTGTAGACACTTACTTTTCCAACTCATAATCGCTCATGTACAGCATAGCGCCACCTACTGACATGGGAAAAACCAAAAAATTTATTCTTCAAAAATCTATATCTCATCTTCTATTTACTCAATTGTCATCAAACTTCATACGCAAACTCTTCATAGCTCACCTGACATGTACGCCAAATTTTGTGCACTTTCGCCCCTGGGGGTGCTGGTTATGGCAGAAATGATATTGCAGCTTCTGATTTGTCAACCTTGGCAAGCAAACTCTTTACAAGACCCTTATTGGGGCGCTTGCCATGGTCGACAATGCACGAAATTTGGCTCCTTTTTCTTAGACTGCCACCGCTACTGAGAACCAGAAGCCCAGATCCAGGCGGGCCTCAGGGCCCCTATAGCGCCCCCCGAGCACCGTACAGTGCGGGACCCTATTGTTGCCATGTGTCCAATTCTGTGCTTTGTCGCCATTGTGGGAGTAATGTCTCTTGCCGAAGAAGCTGTGGAAGTTATTTCGCGGGGACGCATGCCCCCGCCCCCCTTGGCCGCTGGCGCGAGGGCCCGTCGAGGCCGCTTGCGGCTTTAATTATTATTCTTCCGTCTTCTTCTTCTTCTTCTTCTTTATTTTTCTCCGCTGTTTGGCCATTTTCGGGGTGCTTGCCATGGGCGAAAACGCACGAAATTTGGCACCACTTCCGAGAATTGCCACCGCTACTCAGAACCAAAAGCCCAAACTTGGCCGGGGCTTAGGGCCTCTATAGCGCCCCCTAAGTCGTTGTGATTTTGGCCTCCCGCATTAAGGTGCCTGGTTGCCATATAGTTTGTGGTACTGGCATGCCATTTGGTACGCATATGTATCTCACTAAGCCGGACAAAAATGTAATGCCAATGCATTAGCCACGCCCAACAGGAAGTGAGGTACTTTCACTTTTATGCGAAATGCATGGCCACGAAGACGGCGCAACTCCTCCTAGACCGTTCATAGGAATGTCACCAAAATTGATACACATCATCTACAGACATGGCTGACAAAAGTTACTAAATACGTTTCACGTGGGATAAACCGTTCAGAAGTTATACGTCAATCAATTTTCACTTCAAAATTTTACATGCTAAAAAATTCATAACAAATCTTCTAATTGCTCAAAACTGCTCATACTTCACACGCTAATCACTCATTGGGCTTCTGACATGTTACCCAATTTCTGTCATATTTCGCCACTGGGGGCGCTATTTTTGGGCAAAAAATCCAATCTTTCCTCAAATTTGGTCAAACTTCACGGCCACCCTCTTACTACCTCCCATGTCATGTATACCACATTTTGGGAATTTTCGTCCATGGGGGGCGCTGTTTTTGGCCGACGCAATTTCTCCAAAATGGGTTTTTGGTTAATAATTCCATAATGCTTTTCCTTCAC
This sequence comes from Neoarius graeffei, assembly GCF_027579695.1. Lineage (NCBI taxonomy): Eukaryota > Metazoa > Chordata > Actinopteri > Siluriformes > Ariidae > Neoarius > Neoarius graeffei. Next base: position 3,706,332 of record NC_083587.1, read on the forward strand.
ACCACTACCTTGTGATAGTACGTTGCTGTTGTAGACACTTATTTTTCCAACTCATAATCGCTCATGTCCAGCATAGCGCCACCTACTGACATGGGAAAAACCAAAAAATTTATTCTTCAAAAATCTATATCTCATCTTCTATTTACTCAATTTTCATCACACTTCATTCGCAAACTCTTCATAGCTCACCTGACATATACGCCAAATTTTCTGCACTTTCGCCCCTGGGGGTGCTGGTTATGGCAGAAATGCTATTGCAGCTTCTGATTTGTCAACCTTGGCAAGCAAACTCTTTACAAGACCCTTATTGGGGCGCTTGCCATGGTCGACAACGCTCGAAATTTGGCTCCTTTTTCTTAGACTGCCACCGCTACTGAGAACCAGAAGCCCAGATCCAGGCGGGCCTCAGGGCCTCTATAGCGCCCCCTAACATGTTGTGATTTTTGCCTCTCGCATTAAGGTACCTGGTTGCCATGTAGTTTGTAGAAGTGGCATGCCCTTTGGTATGCATATGTATCTCACCAAGCCGGACAAAACTGTAATGCCAATGCATTAGCCACGCCCTACAGGAAGTGAGGTAATTTCACTTTTGTGCGAAATGCATGGCCACGAAGACGGCGCAACTCCTCCTAGACCGTTCATAGGAACGTCACCAAAATTGATACACATCATCTACGGACATGGCTGACAAAGGTTGCTAAATACGTTTCACGTAGGGTACACCGTTCAGAAGTTATTCGTCAATCATTTTTCAATGCAGAATTTTACATGCTTAAAAATTCATAACAAATCTTGTAATTGCTCAACACTGCTCATACTTCACACGCAAATCACTCATTGGGCTTCTGACGTGCGACCCAATTTCTGTGATGTTTCGCCACTGGGGGCGCTATTTTTGGGCAAAAAATCCAATCTTTCCTCAAATTTGGTCAAACTTCACGGCCACCCTCTTACTACCTCCCATGTCATGTATACCACATTTTGGGAATTTTCGTCCATGGGGGGCGCTGTTTTTGGCCAACGCAATTTCTCCAAAATGGGTTTTTGGTTAATAATTCCATAATGCTTTTCCTTCACACCACTACCTTGTGATAGTACGTTGCTGTTGTAGACACTTATTTTTCCAACTCATAATCGCTCATGTCCAGCATAGCGCCACCTACTGACATGGGAAAAACCAAAAAATTTATTCTTCAAAAATCTATATCTCATCTTCTATTTACTCAATTTTCATCACACTTCATTCGCAAACTCTTCATAGCTCACCTGACATATACGCCAAATTTTGTGCACTTTCGCCCCTGGGGGTGCTGGTTATGGCAGAAATGCTATTGCAGCTTCTGATTTGTCAACCTTGGCAAGCAAACTCTTTACAAGACCCTTATTGGGGCGCTTGCCATGGTCGACAACGCTCGAAATTTGGCTCCTTTTTCTTAGACTGCCACCGCTACTGAGAACCAGAAGCCCAGATCCAGGCGGGCCTCAGGGCCTCTATAGCGCCCCCTAACATGTTGTGATTTTTGCCTCTCGCATTAAGGTGCCTGGTTGCCATGTAGTTTGTAGAAGTGGCATGCCCTTTGGTATGCATATGTATCTCACCAAGCCGGACAAAACTGTAATGCCAATGCATTAGCCACGCCCTACAGGAAGTGAGGTAATTTCACTTTTGTGCGAAATGCATGGCCACGAAGACGGCGCAACTCCTCCTAGACCGTTCATAGGAACGTCACCAAAATTGATACACATCATCTACGGACATGGCTGACAAAGGTTGCTAAATACGTTTCACGTAGGGTACACCGTTCAGAAGTTATTCGTCAATCATTTTTCAATGCAGAATTTTACATGCTTAAAAATTCATAACAAATCTTGTAATTGCTCAACACTGCTCATACTTCACACGCAAATCACTCATTGGGCTTCTGACATGCGACCCAATTTCTGTGATGTTTCGCCACTGGGGGCGCTATTTTTGGGCAAAAAATCCAATCTTTCCTCAAATTTGGTCAAACTTCACGGCCACCCTCTTATTACCTCCCATGTCATGTATACCACATTTTGGGAATTTTCGTCCATGGGGGGCGCTGTTTTTGGCCCACGCAATTGCTCCAAAACGGGTTTTTGGTAAATAATTCCATAATGCTTTTCCTTCACACCACTTCCTTGTGATTGTACGTTGCTGTTGTAGACACTTATTTTTCCAACTCATAATCGCTCATGTACAGCGTAGCGCCACCTACTGACATGGGAAAAACCAAAAAATTTATTCTTCAAAAATCTATATCTCATCTTCTATTTACTCAATTGTCATCAAACTTCATACGCAAACTCTTCATAGCTCACCTGACATATACGCCAAATTTTGTGCACTTTCGCCCCTGGGGGTGCTGATTATGGCAAAAATGATATTGCAGCTTCTGATTTGTCAAACTTGGCAAGCAAACTCTTTTCAAGACCCTTATTGAGGCGCTTGCCATGGTCGACAACGCACGAAGTGCGAGACCCTATTGTTGCCATGTGTCCACTTCTGTGATTTGTCGCCATTGTGGGAGTAATGTCTCTTGCCGCAGAAGCTGTGGAAGGTCTTTCGCAGGGACGCATGCCCCCGCCCCCCTTGGCCGCTGGCGCGAGGGCCCGTCGAGGCCGCTTGCGGCTTTAATTATTATTGTTGTTGCTGCTGCCGCCAAGGTTTATGCAAACGTAGCGACGTAACTGACGTATACAGCGACGTAACTGACGTATACATCGACGTAATGACGTGGCTTCCCTTAGCACCACGAGCTATGGAAAAGCAAACTGGTTCTCAGCTGGCTCGCAAGTTGAACAAGTTGTGAACCAGCACCGGCCCCGAACCAGCCCTGGAACTGATTTGGTGGAAAAGGGGTATTAGAGAACTAAACTCTAAGAACTAATCTTTTGGGGTGTGCAATATGTCTTTGGATGTGCAATATGATCAGTCCTGTGAAATATGCACTTTATTTACTGTTCTTGTGATTGTCCCCCATTTATGGCTTTTACCTCACCTTTTATTGTCTTATGGTGTTTTATTACTATTACTACTAATAATAATAATCTATGTTTTTATGTGTTTTTTATGACCCATTTATGTTTTTGTGTCTTTTTATATGATCCACTAGAGAAATAGAATTTCATTGTACATTGTGCAATGCCAATAAAAAGGATATTAAATAAACTTGCTTTAGGGTCTTGCTCATAAAGTTGGGGCCTTGGTCTGTTAGCACCTCATTGGGTATACCAACTCTAGAGAAGAGCTGGAGCATGGCAGTGGCTAAATGTCTGGCTGTGATTTCTCTAAAAGGAAAGGCTTCAGGGTACCTTGTAGCATAGTTGCAAATGACCAAGACAAAACTATTTCTTGATCTACTCCTCTCCAAAGGTCCAACTATGTCCACCCTAATTCTCTCAAATGGAGTGTATACAGGGTGTATAGGGGAATCAAACAGGCATGATTAAAACATTTACCACCTGACAGCTGACACTGAGGACAGGACTTACAGAAACTCTTCACATCTTCAGACAGCCCTGGCCAATAAAACCGCTTACTGATTCTTTGCAAAGACTTCATGTAAGTCAAGTGACCTGCCCATGGTACAGTGTGACCAAGCTCAAGCACTTCCTTCCTGCACTTCTGTGGGACCATAAGCTGCAAACCTCTTCACTCTGTCTGTACAGAAGGCTATTCTGCAGCAAGTACACCTCCTTTCCCAGTGCAGGAGCAAAGACTGTACCCTCACATGTCTTCTTAAAACATGGGTCTAATGTGATGTCTGAACACTGTTCCTCAGCAAGGTCACTCAAAACATCAAATCAGCTTCAGTTAAAGGTCCAACATCAGACTCTGGCTGAATGTCTGTCTGTTTTACAATCTCCCCAGTAGTCCTTCTGTGCCTCTCACACCTCTCATCCCTTGTCTGAGAGGGCTCGGCTGGAACATTTTCCCCACAATAAGGCACATAGCACACCAGGTATATACTGTACAAATCTAACCAATCCTCACTGAACTGATGTTCAAATTATATTTTGTTTGCATGTGTGAATTAATGTCAATGAAATCGATTGTGTAAAATGTCATACCAACTGCATACCCCAGCATCAAATCAACTCGCATTGTGGTAAATTTTGTCATATCAAAAATCATTGGCCTGTTGGTGTGGTAACAAGTTTTATATTAACTTCAGCATTAATTATAGTTAACAGTATCTGTTCAAATCCTCTAGTGTCATGCTTCTCTGTTTATCCTCAATGTTTAGAAAAGAAAGTTGTTGTAAGGTGTGAATGGATAAGTTCTTTTTTGTGTGTGTGTGTGTGTGGGTGGGGGGGGGGGTTGTGTGAAGCTACCATGTTGCCGTGGATGCAGCAGAGTCAAGGAAAACTTGGTACAGTTTTTCTCAGCTGCAGTTGGGAAAACAGACTATTATGTAATGTTGATGGAAACTATGATGAATAATATCTTGTGTAATAGAGGAAGCTGACCATGCTTAGAAGTAGTTATGGGAGGACCCATGTTAATGACTACCTGGGCTTGTGATTTTATGTGATTCTTCATGAATAATTACTTTAAAATTATACAATAAATAAATATTTGCTTGAGCATTATTTCAGATGTTACTAGTATTTCTATTACTAACAGGTGAATTTCCACCACACTGGCTAAAAGAATCGATGTAGGAACTTGTGATTTAAACCCCTACTCCACATATCTTTGGCAAGAAGAAATTGATATTAACTGGAGCTACCTTCACCTAGCTGTTACTTACAAATATACAGTCTTTATAATAAATTTGTGAGAAACTCACAACCCAGGAGTCTCCACTTTTCCTGGCTTCCTCTCGGTTTACCAGCTCTCCCTGGTAGGGTCCAAAGTGTGCACCTACTGGAATCGTCTCCCCCTTATTAAACACTCCCAGGCCTGCGTCAGGAATACTGGACTTCTTGATTTCTAGCCCAGGAGGAAGAGTTTGTCTGGCTCGGTCAGAGACTCCCATGGGAACAGGAGTATCTGAGATGAAGAGGGGCAGTCCATGAACCTCACATTTGTTGAAGAAGAAGGATTTGCAAACTTCACAGTCTGCGCATAGAGAAAACACAATAGGAAGAAATGAGGCCCAAATGTATGTACAGTGTGTGTGTGTGTGTATCTAAGACCATATACAGTACATTAGTATGGTACAAAGATTATCTGAAGAAAGCTTGCCAGTAAGGTTCATTGAGCATCTGGTTGAGACTAGAGGTGTCCATCAGGATTGAGATCTCACAGGACATGAGGTACAGGAGTATAAATTTTTTACTTCCTTGTGGGAGTAAACAAGTGGTCAGATATCAGTCTTGCAGGGCAAAATAAAACAATGTTCATTAACATGAGTGTGGCACTGTGTGATATATTTACGGCATCCTTAGGACCTGCCTGGTCAGGGTCATGGTTGTTTTAAATTTGGCTACTTGTTTCCTTATCTTCTGGGAAACAGAATTTCCCAAATTTGTCAGGAAATTACATGCAGGTACAAACAAAAATAACTATGCACAGAATTAAAAAAAATAAGTAAAATGTCTCATGCACATCTTTATTTGAGCTTGCTGACAATTCTGCCATTTCTAGATCTAGGCATTTTTTCCAATGCCATACATTTGGATTCATATTTAATCACAAAAAAAAAAAATATCTAGTGGCAATTTAAGCATAACCAATTTGTTTAAGAAGAAACCAGTGGACCCAGAGGAAACCCATGCAGACAGGGGGAAAACTTGCAAAACTTCACACAGACAGCAACCCGAGCTCAGAATTGAATCCAGAACCTGTGATGCCCCTAAATCCGTATACAGATATTTGGACACCTGTCCATCACATCCCTATGTCCTTATTGAACATCCCATTCCAGAGGAATACTAAAGGGGTGTTCTCTCTTTCCTGTATTAATCACAGCCAATTGGGGTCTTCTGCGAGCTCATGCATGTGGAGAAGAGAGCACGTAGCACTTTCCTCTGGGTGTGTTTTGCTACCCCTTGATGGAGCATGAGCTGCATTTGTAAAAGAGGAAGTTGATGGCTTCACATGTCTGGGAGGAAGCATGTGTTAGCCTTCACTCACATGGTTAGAGAGACCTGGCTGGTGGGTGGGTACTAGCAGGTGACAACATTGGGGAGAAAATGGGTGGGAAAAAAAACTATAATCTTCTAATGTGGTGAAGACATTAGGACGGGTTTATTTAACATTTACTGAAGGAGACCCAGATATCAGTCAGTAAGTTTCCCATGATAGGGGAGTCTTCAGGACAGAGGAGTTTGTGCTTTCTGGTTTCCTCAGTCACACAAGAACTTGCATTTTTTTTTTTTGTCTCAGAACAAAAACACAGGAGTGGCTGGAGAGAATGACAGACATTCTGTAATATTAAATGTAAACAGAAACAAATAAAACATGCAACGTGTCATTCATTAATAAATTAAAAATTTTAATTGTTGGCAAATCACTGTGGTATGAGGGGAATAATACACTTTGGGCTGTTCTCATCTCATTATCTCTAGCCGCTTTATCCTTCTACAGGGTCGCAGGCAAGCTGGAGCCTATCCCAACTGACTACGGGCGAAAGGCGGGGTACACCCTGGACAATTCGCCAGGTCATCACAGGGCTGACACATAGACACAGACAACCATTCACACTCACATTCACACCTACGGTCAATTTAGAGTCACCAGTTAACCTAACCTGCATGTCTTTGGACTGTGGGGGAAACCGGAGCACCCGGAGGAAACCCACGCGGACACGGGGAGAACATGCAAACTCCACACAGAAAGGCCCTCGCCGGCCCCGGGGCTCGAACCCAGGACCTTCTTGCTGTGAGGCAACAGCGCTAACCACTACACCACCGTGCCGACTTTGGGCTGTTCTGTTATATGAAAATAAAAATCACCCGCCATAGATTTTTATATAACAGCATGACCCATGGTGTGATATTCCACACTTTTTTGGTTCAGGTTATCATCATCTCTTCATAATGACAAATGTATTTTAAGGAAATTAAAATAAATATTATATATATTAGGGCTGTTGAAGCTAACACGTTATTAGTGCGTTAATGCAATTTCATTTGATCGTGATTAAAAAAAATGACGGCGTTATCGCAGAGTATTTAAACAACAGTGAATTGGGCTCATCTTGATAAGGAACAATGCAGAGTTTCACGGGTGACTAGCATGCAAAATAAAGCTAGTTATAACATTAACTTTGTGGTAAAACGTAGCTCTACAACTTGTCAAATAAACCAGCAACATGGTCAGTTAAATTGTAGTCTGCATATGCGATGCGGTGCGAGTTCCGTTTACTTTCACTTTACCGGGTGAAATGTGTTGATATCTGATGGGCTACGATCGGGAATGCGCACATTCCCTTATCTCCACCTGTAGATTGTAGGTAGCCTAGCGATTTCCAAATAGCCTACTGCTTCACTTGAATGAACTTGCAGGAGTCAAACTACTTCCTCTTTGCTCTTCGAAATGTACCTTGCAGCTATTACAGTTGAGAAAAAAAATATATAGTCTGTTATTTCTCCAAATCGTATTTTGCACATAGTGTATGCCCAACAGATGTCTGATAGGCTACATTGGAAAGAATATGCTGCATGCCTAGATCTAATATCAAAACCCGAATGCCAAATATTTGTGAATTAGGCCTATATATTGTCTGTCATAGAGAAGATGAGCCTTATAATTGACATGGAGCATCAGAGCATATATTCAAATGTTTGCTCTGATGTAGAAATGTATTTGAGTACAATTTAAACAGATGTTTAAAGATTTTTTTGCGATTAATCGCGATTAACTACATAAATTTTATGAGCTTAATCGCAATTAAAAATTAATCGTTTGACAGCCCTAATATAAAATTACTTAGTTTCTCTCACTCCTTCCTACCATATTACACTCTCTATAGACAAAGTTCACACCATCAATAAAAATATCAAATTCAATTTAATTTTGTCATAGTTTGTTGATTAAATAATCAGAGACTGAGGCTACATCCCAAATGTACTGTATTGGACTTTAAGTGCACTAGTTAGTGTGTAGGGTAGAATAAACAGTGCGTGTTACTGAGCACCAGAGAGGGCTGATGTCTTACAGAGGTGGTCTTTATTGTCATGATCTTCCATGTTAATGGAAAGACATTCAGGTGGGTTGTCAAGGTCGTCTCCATGGTTGGAGATATTCAGCTCCAGCGTCTCCTCTTTCTTCACACGGACTTCTGATGTCCCTCCATCTTTGGATGTCTCTGTGTTCATGTCTTCACACACCTAAAGCTCAAACAACAAATTTGTTAGGGCAGGACGGTATCCATCCCACTCGGGAAGGTGCTGCTCTCATTTCTCACAGCATAGCTCATAGTCTCAGAACAGGCCTAGTTAATCTGTGACAATCCAGAGCCAAGGACAGGGAGCAGACAAACAGACTAAACGGACTGTCTGCTAGCTACACAGAGCCATCACTCAGGTTCCACTATGTTGAGAATGTGTCTGTTCCCCAAGCAATACAAAAAAGGAGAAATAGTCAGTTTGTTCTAGTAATCTAATTAATATAAAATTAGATCATACTGACTGTACAGCCACTGCCAGCACCTTTGATCTAAACATAGAACGATTAAATATTAGATCTCTTATATCTAAAGCATTAATTGTTAATGAACGTATCACTGATCAGGAGTTTAATGTACTGTTTAACAGAAATATGGATGAAAACAAATGAGTATACAGCATTAAATGCAACTAGTCATCCTGGTTACAGTTATATACACACCAGCCTTGTCTAACTGGTAGAGGAGGAGGCGTCGGGGTTATTTATAATGATTATCTAGGTGTAACACAAAAACCTGGACATAAATTCAATACGTTTGAAGTTCTTCATGCTAACAACATATGCAGGGGTGATAGCGTTCCGGCGCCGCGCCGGATTTCCGGCGTACCGTGGCTGGGGAAAAAAAAAATCTAGTTCGCCCATTGTCCTGTGTCATTCTGAGATGCGCAGATAGACAGTAAAGGGAATTCGCATGATATGGAACTAGTGGGAAAAAAGTGCCGTCACGGCACGAAGGGTCTAATTCGTGCCGTGACGGCACTTTTTTCCCACTAGTTCCATATCATGCGAATTCCCTTTACTGTCTATCTGCGCATCTCAGAATGACACAGGACAATGGGCGAACTAGATTTTTTTTTTTCCCCAGCCACGGTACGCCGGAAATCCGGCGCGGCGCCGGAACGCTATCACCCCTGCATATGTATTACAGTTAAATTATGTTAATTACTATTAAAAATTCCATTCGGTACACATCTGCACCATACCAAAAGTCCTGTACCGAAACAGTGCGGTACAAATACATGTACCATTACACTCCTACAAGATGATAAACTGGAGCACAGCAGGAGACAGACATAAGAAGCTGCTGCCTCCAATCAGCCACACCTGGTCCTTTCCTAGCTAGGTATTTATCGTTCCCCTGGACACAATACACTCCAGGCCAGTAGAAGGTGCACACACACACTAACACAAAGAGTAAATACTGGCTCCAACACGCATCACTGCTCACAGTGTGGAAAAAGTTCTTCTCATCAGAGCAGTCTCCAAATACACCGGCGTGTTCACAAAGGAGAGAAGCCATATTACTGCTCACACTGTGGGAAGAGTTTTACTATGCAGAGCCATCTCCAAATATACCAGTGCATTCACACAGGAGACAAGCCAGATCACTGCTCACAGTGTGGAAAAATGTTGACTTATTCAGTTACATTTCAGACCCACAAGTACACCAAGTCAGAGACATTCCATGATTTAAAAGTTGTCAAATTAAATATGCTTATTATTATGTGTTTGCTGAAAATAACCTGTACTTTTATCCTTATTGTTCATATATGACCACATATATTAAAACAATCTTATAGTAATGTTTTATTTTGATCTTATGTACTTATTTCAGGGTTCTCCACTTTTCAAAAATAAAAGGTGGTGGCGGAGCCCCGGTGTGGGGCCAGGGAGGCAAAGCCCCCCTGGAGCTGATGGACTTTGGGCTTTTTTGACCGTGAAGCTGGCCAATAAATGTATAGGAAATGCTAAATCATTGTTAAAATTTTACAAAAAAAAAAAAACATTCTTACTGTACATATCATCTTTATTGTCAATGTGAGACTCATAACAGTGACATTTCAGTTGAGACTGATGCGCCTGTCTCCTGATGGGCTTCCATCACAAGTACTGACTGCCTTTTGTTTAGGTGGATTTGATGCAGCCTCTTCATTAACCCTTTTCTCCCCCTTTTTCACCAGCCATTGGCGCAAATCCATTTTCAGATATCACTTGATTGAAATCCACCATTTTTTTAAGTTTAGACAACAATACTCCAGCCAGCTAGAGGTTGACAGATTTTTTTTTTTTTGATGTGCACTGTCTAACCTCTAGCATCTTAATGCTAAAAATAAGGAGCAAATTTTCATGCATCACAATATCGCTGAAAAGCTGCAAATATGCTATCAGTTTCAAATATAAACATACATTCTTGATTATTTCTGGAGCAGTTGATTATTTATTGATCCTATGCCAAATCATGTTCTAAAATTGCATTATTTTAATGTAATAAACATTTCATTTTTGCAATGAACAGTGAACCTCCTACACATGCTGCAATCCAAAAGCTGCGGTAATTACAAAATGCAGAATCCGTAATGTATTAAGCGAAACGAGTATGACATGGCATATGTTTACATGTAAATTTTATTTTCTAAAATTAGTTTTTCTGTGTGAAAAATAAATGAACTGCCATGCAAATACATACGACAGCGATAATCTCCATAAAAAAATTTCATGGACATGCCTTCGCTCAAAACTGTGTTTTGCTTTTTCAATTAACCGGAAGTAATGAAATTTGCATACACAATTTCATGAGAAATTTGACTGGATATTTTTGTCACTGAAATTTAATAACGTTATTGTTTTTCATAAACTGTTCCTGTCTATGAAATTCAACAATATTTGGTCACGTTAGTCTGAAATTATTGATTCAATAAAGAGCAAATTTACCTCTTCCAGCTACTGCAAGTTGTCTGCTTCCAAACACTTGTGCGAATTTCGATCGTTTTAACTGTAGAATGCCCTCGTATATCTGTATGCAGTCGGCTGGATGTTTTTCTATTGCAACCGCGTGGCCACTTCAGGTAGCCCCGCATGCATTTGTTTAATGGTCTTCTGTGTGTTAAATAGTTACAAAATTATAATAAAGTGAATATGATTTATTTGGTGTATAATGAAGTTACTTTTTTTTTTGACCACAGGAAGGGTGGCGGGCCAGAATTATAACGTAGTGGTGCACCACTTTAAAAGGGCCCATGGAGAACAATGTATTTAATTGTCCTTAATTACCACCATACAAGTAATAATTTAACTATAACACTATCAGTGTAGTACTGCTGCATGAGTTCAATGTTGTAGGTATCATGCGCCATCTTGTGTCTAAGAACTACAACTCCCAGCCAACTTCTGCGTTGACTACGTCACGCCTGGGCGGGATCACGTACATCACATTCCTCAGGAATTCAACAAAGGACTTGGAAATCCGCCATCTCGTGCTCTTTCGCGTCGGACTCCAGGCGAGACTGACCAGAAGAAGAGTACTCACCATCAGACGTCTAAACCACGCGTTTTCTTCTCTATCTAACCCTGATCAAGTTAGATTTCAGAAACATGTGATCAACTCAAGCGAGTTATTAAACTGGTTTGCAAGTATTATTTTCTTGTAAAAAAGTGTACGCAACTGCCAGTTGAAAGCAGTTTTATTTTTGCTTAGAAAAGTGGCTGGCCCCCCTTTTCTCTTCTTAAATCCATGTGCGCGGCACTGCTGAAAAGACTTTCGTCATCATCCACGAAGATCTTCAAAGCAACCTCTCTCTTCCTCACCGAAGCGCAAACTTCCTCTCCGAGATCCACTTCTCCAGTAAGACTGTGCTTCCTACAAAAGGCGAGACTTTTTGCAGTAAGAAAGGCATTGGGCAGAAGTTTAAGTCTTAGGAATTAGTTATTCACTTAATGTGAAGTTATATGAAGTTAAATGAAGTGTATACACTGAATTTTGGTTCTCTATCATTTGTTTGTTGATTTAAAATTGGTTAATCCATAAGTTTGTGCATGTCTCTCTCTCTCATTCCTTACTAAAACCCTCAATTTCATTCTTATTATACATTTTGACCTTATTAAGATTTCAGGGAGTTTGATAATGTTATGAGTGTGGAATTCCTTTGTTACTTAGAAAACACGTGCTCACTAAATCATGAGGATTCACCTCCTCCAAGATTGCAGATAACAAACACACTTTAGCTAGGCCATAGGGCCTTCCCCCCACACGCGCACACATACCAAGATTGCAGATAAACATTCCACACCCTGGCTCGTCCTTGCACAGACACATTCCAACTTCAAGAAAGACCCAAGGTCTCTCTCTCTCTCTCTCTCTCCCTCTCTTACACACACACAGACATACTCTGTTATAAAGGTTTCATTCTGCTGCCATTCAATTATTAAGTTTTCATTTTTCCTTTTTATTAATTCCCTTTTATTATCTTTTTATAATAAACTCCATTATTATTGAAATTGTGTGGTGTCTATCTGCTGTTCTAATACTTTTGAGGTGGCCCAATCGCAAAGAATTCAAGAAAAGGTGTAGATAATTTGTAATATGGTAAGTGATCAATAATAATTTGGAAGATACCATTTTAGCTGTCTGGTAATTTACCCAGGATCAATGGTATGATTTACTAGATGATTCACTGAACGATTTACTAAATGATCCACTAAATGATTCCCTGATTCGATTCATTGAATGATTCACTTCAAACGATTCAAATGAGACTGATTCTATGGTATGATTCAATTCAAATGAGTTAAATTAAACGATTCAATAGGATTGATTCATTTTAATTATTAACCTTCAAATTTTAATAAGACTGATTTCATGCCATTATTAAAGATTGATCACTTATCCAATCTTAAACACATAAAATCATTAATTACACCTACATAATTGGTGCCCCGTGTGAGGCGATTGGTTTGTCGACTTCTTGAGTATTGTTACAGCAGATTCAGTACTGCTAAGTGTAATGATCACTATGTTCATGACATCACGGGTGACCCCCTCACCCTCTCCCCCTTCTCTCTGTGTTCCCCTTGCGGTACGGACGTGTCTGTGTAGCTACCCTCTGGTTAAGCAGTTTATTTGTATGTTGTTTGCTTAGTAGTACACTTATGTCCACTCTATGGTGCTTCAGAGAAACCTTCGCGTAATAAACACAGACGACAGCACTGTTTCACCGTGTCCGGCTGAGTATCTTGAACTTTTCTGGGGAATTAACGCAAGGATCCCTGGCCGGATCCTTACAAATGGCGCCCGAACTGTGATTGGATTAATACCCTTGGATTTGGAAGTTTGATGATCGTCGGCCAGATAAGTTGGATTGTTTATTCTGTTTTTGGATTTTTCCGTAATTGTTTCTTGACGAACTTAACGATGGACACCGTACAGGACGGAAGCTTGCTAGTCAGTGAGAAGCTAATAGCCTAGGCGGCTACATAAACACTGGCATGCATGCTACAGTCCTGTGTTTCCCACGCATGGATAAGAGACACTAACGCGACGGATTATTCATTTTGTTGTTGTTGCCGTTGGACTAAGTGACTTTCGGGATGTGTTTTGGGACATTGGTGACCTGTTGCGTGTGACTTAAGACTAATTTCGTGCATGCAAAGACATTGCTTGTGCAGGGACAGAGACGGTGCACCAGACACTCTGCCGAGCACAGCTCGGAGCACGTCAAAGTGAATGCATGCTCCGGATTGGTCGGGGCATCTTTGCCAACTCTTGCCACTACAATAGGACAGAAGTGGTGGCGCGGCAGCAGGACAACACAAACCGAGTCGAGAGCTAAGTACCTATCCACCAATTTCATATCGTTTTCCGTTTCAGGGACATACTGTTGTGGGCGGACTGAAGAAAAAAAAAAAAGCCCATCTACAGAACGGTGTTTTGTACTGCCATTGCTGGTAGCTCTATTCAGTGCTTGTGTACAAAATTTAACTATTGTCCTTCTCTTCATACTTAACAACAATGGTGTATTAAGATGTTTTTTATGTGAATATTCATTAACATGCATATGTGGGAGTTTGAATGTTTTGTGAGATGCTATTTTTCATGTTTTTTTTCTTCTGGGATGATGGCTAGGCGTAAAGAGACCTTTTTATGTGGGGATGATGACAATGGGGTTGGGTCGGACATCTCTGATATGGGTGAGTCCTTTAGGGTGCAACGCCTGTCTGCACAGGTGGAGCGATTGCAGCAACAGGTAGACACATTAACACGCGCATTTAGTATGTCTATAGATTTGCAACACAGTCTCCTGCAGCAGTTAGAGGGTCAGGCGACTCAACACTCGCAACACTCACACAAACAGTTTACTGAGGCCCGTCCTATCTTTGCCTCCACTCCCTGCTGTACATACACTTCCTCGTCATGACATGCACGCCAGCCATTCATCTGCTCATACACAACACACACAGCACACACATCACACAGACCCCACACTGGCCTTTACTACTCCTGCTGTACATGCACTTCCTCGTCATGACATGCACGCCAGCCATTCATCTGCTCATACACAACACACACAGCACACACATCACACAGACCCCACACTGGCCCCTACTACTCCTATGGCCAATCTGTCTCATCTCCCTGGTCTTGTCCCAACAAAGTTTGATGGGGGCAAGTCAACTGACCCAGAAGAATGGCTACAGTCAGTCTCCTTGTACAAGTCGTCACTTCGCCTGTCTGATGGCTTTTTGAAAATGAGCCCCGGAAGTGGTATTGTGCCATGCAGCCCCACTTAGTGTCATGGAGTCATTTTTCAGGTCTTTTTCGTCAGGCCTTTTTGCCTATTGACAATGAAGAAAAAATCTGGAGGTCAATTCTAGACAGGGTTCAGGCTCCCAGTGAATCACTCCCCACCTTTGTTGCTCACCTAGTGACCGAGTTCAAACGACTGAAACAGCCCCCCTCTGAACAAGAACAGATTGAAATAATCAGCCGACATGTGTCTGATCAGTTTCGACTAGCCCTTCATGCTGCTGCACCTGCAACATTGACCGAGCTACTTCTCACTGCGCACAAGCTACAGGTTGCCCTGGGGCCCTTTTCCTTTAACAGAGCCACTGCTACCCCTCTGCGTCGGGACTTGCACTGCTTTAAATGTCTGACACCTGGGGTCATTACTCACAATTGTGATAACTGTAAAAGGACTAAGCAAGCTGGAAGTAGTGGTTCTCATGAACTGACATCCGACCTGCCTCAGGGGACACCCAACAACCCAGGTACTTCTTCGCACCCCCGAGGTAACACAGGGGCACGGCCAAAAAAGTTTCAGAGAGCTGGGGACAGTAAGGAGGAAACGGAGCCGAGGTCAAGGGCACGACCAACAGAGGGCCCTCACACTGTCAGCATGGTACAAGCAGGCCCTAGGAGGTCAAAGAGCACTCCCGTGACATCCATGGTGGTCGTCAACCAGGTGTCCCTAAAAGCCACCCTTGATACTGGGGCATCCATTTCAGCAGTTCACCCCTCCACTCTTGAGAAATGTGGCATAACAGAGGATAATGTTCTCCCATGGACCTTCTCTCCCCTCGAGTTAGCCGACTCAAAGCAATGTAATCCTTCTGGTGTGGTGTGGCTACCTGTTCTTTTGCTAGGGCACTCTTTCACTCATCAGTTTGCGGTGATCCCAGACCTGTCATGTCCCATTCTTTTGGGGACTGATTTCATGATCCAGGCAGATGTTCATATTCACCCGGCAACAGGAAGTGTCAGAGTGGGGGACAATGCTGCTTCAGCTCCAGATGTGCTGCTGGAAGAGTTCGAGGAGCTGGAAGGACATGTAGCTTGCCTCACATTTAAGAGTGACAACCCTAGCCTTGGCCCTGTGGTAGAGCAAGCAGCCTTACCTACCTCTGAAAAAGAAAAGTTAGCCGATCTGTTAAACGACTTCTCACATCTGTTTGAGGGAAAGCTTGGACGTACGTCTTTGGTGGAACACACGATTGACACAGGAACTGCAAAACCAGTGTGCCTCCCCCCTTACCGTGCCTCACCTGCAAAAAGAAAGATCATCGAAGATGAGATTGAGAAAATGCTGGAGGGTGGGATTATTGAGCCGGCGTCGGGGCCCTGGGCATCCCCTATCATGATAGTTGAAAAACCAGGGGCAGATCCAAGATTTTGCATTGATTTTAGAAAAGTTAACAAAACCACGGTCAAGGACTCATACCCACACCCAAGGGTGGATGATTCTTTGGATTTTTTGGCCCGTGGTACATACATCTCTACACTGGATCTTGCACAGGGCTACTGGCAAGTCGCAGTTTCACCAGACTCAAAACCCAAGACTGCCTTTGTATCCCACAAAGGGCTCTATCAGTTTAGAGTAATGCCCTTCGGATTGTCAAACGCCCCGGCAACCTTTCAGAGATTAATGAACACTGTCCTGGCAGGCCTCACCCATAACTGTTGCATGGTGTATCTCGACGACAGCGTGGTGGCGTCCCCAACCTTTGACCAGCACTTGTCTGACCTCAGCAAGGTGCTAACACGGCTGACAGATGCTGGGCTCTCCTTGAAGCTGGCTAAATGCCACTTCTGCACCCCGAAGTTGCTGTACCTGGGTTACCTAGTGACACCAGAAGGAATTGGGACTGATGAGGGTAAGGTGTCAGCAATCAATGAGTTTCCCACACCCAAGACGGTCAAGAATGTGCGCCAGTTCCTTGGAATGACAAGCTACTACCGTAGGTTCATCTCTGGGTATGTCCGTATTGCAGAACCAATGATGGCCCTCATGACAGAGGATACCCCCTTTGTGTGGTCCACTGAGTGCCAGGAGTCCTTTGATCACTTAAAGCAAAAGCTTGTCAGTGCACCAGTCCTTGCATTACCCGACTTCAACAAGGCTTTTACGGTCCATATGGATGCTTGTGATGTGGGGCTTGGGGCGGCACTTACCCAGTCAGGTGAAGATGGTCATGAGAGGGCGATTGCCTTTGCAAGCCGGACCCTCCACAAAGTGGAGCGGCCATACTCCACTTCAGAGAAGGAATGTTTGGGGGCGATATGGGCCTTGGAACATTTTCGGCCTTACATTGAAGGCTCCAGCGTCACAGTAGTGACGGACCACAATAGCCTACGGTGGTTGATGACAAGACCCGCCCCCTCTGGCCGGCTAGCGCGTTGGTGCTTAAGGCTGCAAGATTTTGACTTTGAAGTCATACACAGACCTGGTTCCGCCAACCTGGTGCCAGATGCCCTGTCACGAAACCCAAAAAGTGATGCCACTGAGCCGGTGGATCTTTTACCCCCCCATGCCACAGTTGCCTCTCTCAATCCCAGGCGTCAGCCACCTGTGCTGCTAGAGGACAAGAAACGGCTGCAGCAGCTTCAACAGGCTGACCAGGTCATTGCAGCACTTTATGTTGACCTGGAGAACGGCTCCTGCATAGACTCCTCTGATTTTTGTGTCCGAGATGGGTTGGTCTACTACGTGGACAAGAGGGCTTCCTGTCAGCTGCATCCAGACAAGGGCTTACGTTTTTATGCACCAGAGACTATGCGGGGAACCTTGCTCAAATACTTCCATGACCACCCCATGGCGGGCCATTTGGGGGTAACCAAGACCCTGGGACGTCTACAGAGGCGGGTGTATTGGCCAGGTATGCGAGGGGAGGTGAAGAAATGTGTTGTCCTGTGTAACCTGCCAGCTGTCAAAGCCAACGACCCAGAAACCTGGAGGCTACCTGAAGCCAGTGGTGGCTGCTTACCCGTGGGAGTTTGCTGGGGTGGATTTTATGGGTCCCCTCCCCAGGTCCAGCAGAGGGAATGAGTACATCCTTGTCTTCGTTGACTATTTCACCAAGTGGGTGAAGATCTGCCCGGTGAGAGAGGCTACGGCTGTAGTCGCTGCTCGCCAGTTCATCTCAGAGGTGTTTGCAAGGCATGGGGCTCCCACGCACCTAGTCTCAGACAGAGGCGTTCAGTTTGTCAGTGATTTCTTTGAGGCAGTCATCTCGGCTCTGGGGTCAGACCACAGACTGACAACAGCGTACCACCCACAGTCTAACCAGACAGAGAGGGTAAACCGTACAATCAAAACGGCAATCCGAGCCTATGTGGGACACAGACACAGGGAATGGGACCTACACTTACCTCTGATCTCTTTTGCATTACGGACCGCTCCACACCAGAGCACAGAGGACACTCCGGCATACCTCTTGTATGGCAGGGACTTGAACACACCTCTTGACTTATGGATGTCCCCCAACCCAGGCTTCATAGCTGATTCAATTGATGACTACAAGGCTGAGCTCACTTCAGAATTGCAGGAGGCATATGAGCATGTGAGAGATTCTTTGGCCAGCAGTCAGGCGACACAGAAGAAGCACTATGATAAGAGGCGCAGAGGGGTCTCGTTCCAGGTCGGTGAGCTGGTGAAACTAAAGGCCCACCCTCGGTCGGATGCTTCAGCAGGGTTTTCAGCCAAGCTTGCCCCTGTCTACAAAGGCCCCTACAGAATCGCAGAGGTGATGTCAGACCTGGATTACAAACTCACCAGAGTAGCAGATGGGGCTGAGGCTGGAGTTCACCATGTCTGCAACCTGCTCCCTTTTTTTTCATGGGATGGAGAGGATGAGACTTTGGATAACGTGCCACAACAGTTGGGGGAAACTGAGGAACAAGGGAGAGAAGGCACAGTGGACGAAGAGGAGTATGGATTTGACTTGTTTGGGGAAACTGAGCCTCAGGCCAACTTCGTAGAAACAACGCCACTACCTTCATCTGAAGGGCCTGTAGTCCCACCCACCATGGCCTCCTCCCTCCCTTGCACTGATAGTCAAAGCCCATATCCACAGCCAATTCAGGCACACACATACTTCCTTCGTCCGAGACACACAGGCATATCTAGCCACACGCATCTGCAGCCGTCTTTGGCGGGAACACACTCATACCCTCTCATACACCCCACATTCATGGCCCCAATACATTTTGGTGCACCTCACTGCACACCTCCACTTATCACTCAGGGAGATGCATTCCAGTCCTCCACACACCCTGTTCAGGGGCCTGAACACATACAAACTTGTGTTAGCACACACACCACCTACTTACACTGGATCACACTCTTACTTTCTCCGCCCTCGACACACTCACAACTAGTATTTAGGATTGAGTGAGGTTTACATGTTTTTAACCAGGTGCTGAGCTTGAAAATAGGTCAGGTTTTTGTTTTGTCCTATGGGTGTTTCAATACTCTGGTGTTTTTATTGTTATGCTGACATTTTTCACATTTTACTATGTTCTTATTTTCCATTCCTTAAGAATGAGTTCAAAGAATGTTGATGTAATGAAAAAAAAGGGGCTGTCAATGTGTCAAGCATTGGGCTATGGACTCATGGAGTGCACAAATGTGTCATGTAAGCAATGATGTCTTTTATTTCTCTGTTTTTTTGTAAAATGTGTTAACATACTTGGTAGCATGGGTACACACTATTAACTTTGCGGTCTGAGGACAGCCCTCATCTTAAGTGGGGGGGTATGTAATGATCACCATGTTCATGACGTCACGGGTGACCCCCTCACCCTCTCCCCCTTCTCTCTGTGTTCCCCTTGCGGTACGGACATGTCTGTGTAGCTACCCTCTGGTTAAGCAGTTTATTTGTATGTTGTTTGCTTAGTAGTGCACTTATGTCCGCTCTATGGTGCTTCAGAGAAACCTTCGCGTAATAAACACAGACGACAGCACTGTTTCACCGTGTCCGGCTGAGTATCTTGAACTTTTCTGGGGAATTAACGCGAGGATCCCTGGCCGGATCCTTACATAAGGCATATCCCCAGGTGTGTTAAAACGGTTAACAGGAGTGTGATAACCATATCACAAATTCTAACAACCTATTGATAACTTAGGATAAGAGAACATCTCCAAACAATTAAACCTTGTTAATTAATTAATTACATAGTTAATATTAATTAATCCTAATTGATTGATAATTAACTCATTGATTAATTACCCAATATCCAATCTAAATAAAATGGCATCCCCTCGTGTCTCAGAGACTGAAGACAATGAGCAAGACGTGTCCCTTTTTGAGGTCATCGCAGACCTCATTCACTGCTCTGACTCTGATAGGGCAACCATTAGGGGCATGAGTAGGCATGAGTGCCAAACTGGCATAAATCAACTCAATAACACAAATGAGAGATCCAAAGAGAACAACAATCAGTGTCCAAGATGCACTAGGTAAACTATTCTTGTTACACTTCCAAGATGCTGATCAAGAGATCAGATCCCTGCGCGGAGAGGTTGACAGGATGACCACCAGCAACGCCGAGCTGACAGCCGAGGTCAATGATTTATCTAGGGAGCGTAGCCTCTTGAAGGACTCCCTCGATGAGTGCGCCGAAAGGCTAGAGAAAGCCGAGAAAGGCGCCGGAAGGGCTGCCAAGGAGCAGAACCCTAAAGAAGGGCGCGAGGGGCGTGAGAGACCCCCAACCATGCGTCAAAGTTTAGAGCGTGAAGAAGCGTCTGAACTGGACACCGAGGATTACCTGGTCGAGCACCAGGCGCCCCGCCAACCTCCATCAACTCGCTACACGACTCCGTTGTCGTCTAGCCAGGGTGGAGTCGCCCTGCGCTCATCCCGAGCCCAGGCCCATAGCACACCTAGGTCAGTGCGCTACAGCTTCCCTGATCCACCTTCGGGTGAATCAGACTACGACTCTCGTGCGGAATGGGAGCAATTCCAGAGTAGCTCAGACAGTGAGCACTCAGGAGAGCGAAGGGGGTCGCGTAAGGACGCGCACCAAGCCCTCTGCATACGGCAAATTGACCTACTTGCCAAAGATATCGAGCGATTCGATCCCGATAATAAAAGGACCAACGTAAATGATTATTTACGAGAAATTGACCGATGCCTGATGGACCTACCGAGAGCCACAACGCGAGAGAAGCTTAAACTGGTCTGGAAGACCTCCAGTAGTAGTGTCCGTGCCTTTTTAGAGACACTACCACCAAACGTTCGCGATAATTATTCAAAACTTCACAATTACATGAGGGAAGAATATGCGCCATACACGGATGAAACCTCTGCGACGTTGTGTGCAATATGAATTGGGCAGAAATGGATTGAGGCACCTCATGAGTATTATAGACGGCTACATAGCGCCTACTTCCAGGGTAGCAACGCACCAGGTTTAGAAGAAGATAGGGCCTTTAAATCCCTTTTCTTACATAACCTCCACCCATGCGTGTGGAATCAAGTCACACTGATGTGTCGGCAACATGGCTACTCGATGAAGGACACTAGGCAACTAGCCCAAATGACCTGGGAGACCATCGTTAAACCCACAAATGGGAATGACGATGACCCCAGAGTCCTTAGCCTCCAGGGTGCAAACGGGCCCCCGCTAACCTTAGAAGGAAGGGAAGCTCCAAAAAAGGGACCCAATCGGAGAAATCCCGGTCCGAACCACCCTTCACCGAACCATCATAAGGGTGAACGGAAGAAACAGCAAGGTAAGGCCAAGAAGGACAGAGGACAAGGCCATAGTGACTATGGCAACCGCTCCTCATACGGAAAGAGTCATAAGAAACAAGGCGGTAAGCGGCAAGATTGTAACCCCCGCTCCGGCCAGAAATGGCAGGAGCGCACCGACCGTAGGCCTAAACAAAGGGGTAAAGGTAGCCGACACAGTGACTCGAACCAACCTGATGAGTCCCACTCAGAACTGGACTCTTTGAAGGCCTGCTTGGCTGAATTTAGGAAACTGTTACAAAACCAGTCAAATTCCTCAACCAACAAAACAAAAGAGCCCAAGAAGGATGGCGAAGTCTGCCCGTTGGCGTGACTAGGCCGAGAACCACGAGTATATCTTGTGAAATGGGGAGAAGATTTCTGTGAAACAGCAGGCGATGGTCCAGATGTAGAGCCCCCCCCGGTAGTGAAGGCAAACCCACAAAACACACCTCTGATGCAATTCTTAGGCGATCTGGTTAAAAAGGGCAATACTAAGCGCATTTACACCACCGTGGTGGTCGAGGGTATAACCACCCTCCACACCCTCCTGGATACTGGATTGGAGATCATGCTCATGTGTGCTAAAATCTTTGCCACCATCTCTCAGACACGGCTCTCACAAGGTGACCCAATTCCAACAAAGCCCTGCAATATAAACTTAATCAGCTTCACACAGAACAAAGCCCCAGTAACACGAATGGCATGGGTGAGACTCACATTCCAAGGTGTGTCAATCATACATCCCACCTACGTCAGCTCTGTGGGTATGGAAAAACTACTGATTGGACAAGACCTACTTGATAGGTTGGCGCCACTCATTGATTGTCGTCGCAGTCAATTGTGGGCCCAAATCACGACCCACCCATCGGTGAGTCCCTCAAAACAGGCACGAGCCCGCTGCGACGAGATCCGTGCAGACACCGATCAACCAGGCACCACGGGAGACCAAATTCCCGACGAACTTCAGTTCATGTCTTTGTACACACAGTCTGATGTCGGAACACCAGACATCGTGACTCCCCCTAGTGGCCACAACTCTGGAAAACCACACTTCCTTCCTTTGCTCCTTGAGCAACTCAAACTCAGCTATGTACTGCCCTATTCTATCGGGTGAAGTGCGAGTCAATGGAACCACAGTCGTTAATGCAGCTATGACGCTTTGGTCTGAGAAATCGGCCATCAGCCAGACTTTGTTTGACGCGCTGTGTCAAAGCCATTCTCGTCCCATGTTCAGGCGGAAACGCCATCGGCTTCTCTCCGCCGAACAACCCCAAACCTCTGTTAAGGCTGTTGGCGTCTGTGCTGTAACCATGACAATCGGAACAAGAGAGTTCCTTCATTTCTTGAGCGTGGTCCCTCAACTCTCCAATCCACTCTTCATTGGAGCAGACATTCTGGTTAGGCTAGGAGCCCAGATAGACATGGTGAACCAGGTAATCTGGACTCAAGCCAACATCAACAAACATCCACTCCTTGCTGACCTCGAGCGCATGCTCTCTGGACAAACCATCCCTCAGGCATGCCAGGTAGCTAGTGAGTTTGCCATTGTCATTCCTGCTAGAATGGCCGGTTTTCCCCTTAAGTTAGTCATTCTGAAAGGTCAAGAGCTCCCATCTTCAGAGGCTTTCTTCCATCCTCTGCCCCCATTCTTGGAACGCAACTTAACAGTTTTTGCAGTACTCCTCTGCTTGAACTGAACCATCGTTCCTCTTACATCCTGGTGCAAAACTTGACCAACTCTCCTGTCACCGTGCCTGCGCGCTGTCCCCTAGGTCTGTTGATAGACAGATCATTCCATGACTTTGAACTAATGATTCCAGTCAGAGGCGAACTGCCTCTTTCTTTGGTCAGACCAGAAGAGGGTAGGACTACCTTCTTTACTGTCCCCCATAACATGATTCGCATCGAGCTACACGATATGCTGTGTGATGACAGTTTTCATGGATAAAGGTGACATCGAAGAGAGCATGATGGTATATGCACTCTCCTCTCAGCCGAAGGAAAACACTCCTGCATCCGACGCTGTAGATTCCTCAACAGGTGAACCGTATCCAGGGTTCGACCTGGAGGTCCAACGACAGCTTACTAAGGCTGATAGCCTAACCTCGGATTCTCAGAAACAACAACTCCGCCAGTTGTTTTATGACTTCAAAGACACTTGGTCACGGGACTCTAATGACTGCGGAGTCACCGACCTCCACACCGTACGGATCCCCACGGATCCGGATGTGCGCCAGTACAAAATCCCTCTAGCAGCTTATGACTCTATCCAAGAGGTCATAAACACGTTGCTAGAGAAGCAGATCATTCGAGAATGTAATTCCACATACAATTCTCCCTTGTGGCCCGTGCTGAAACCTAACGGCAAATGGCGCCTCACCATTGACTACAGACAGTTGAATAAGCAAGTCCCTTTGTCAAGATGGCCAATGATCCATCTCGACCAGGAACTCGCCAAGGTGAGAGGTGCTAAGTTTTTCTCCACTGCCGACGTGGCTAGTGGATTCTGGACGATGAAAGTCGATCCTAAAGACCAGTATAAACTGGCGTTCTCTTTCACAAATCGACAGTTCACCTGGAACCGATGCCCTTTTGTGTACTCCAACTCACCAGCGGAATTTAACATATTCCTACACAAGGCCATGAGCGATGCTGCTGCTCGTGGAAACTTGATTTATGTTGACGACATTCTGATCTGATCACAAACGTTCGAAGCTCATTTAATTGAGATTTGACACGTCCTTACTCAGCTTGCTAACGCTGGAGCCAAGCTCTCCATTACTAAGGGCGAGTGGTGTCGCACAAAAGTCGAATACGTTGGCCTGCTCGTGGGGCCTGATGGCATCGAACCCCAGTCTGGGAGGATCCGAGCCGTCCAAAACATTCAAGCCCCCACTAATGTGTCAGAACTTAGGCGCTTCCTAGGCATCTGCAATTACTCCAGGCAGTTCATTGAGGACTACGCAGAAATTGCGAGACCACTTACCGAGCTTCTCCGAAGGGATAAGGAGTTCCAGTGTGACGGTCCTCAAGAACAGGCTTTCAGAGAAATGAAGCAGAAGTTGTGCTCCGCCCCCTGCCTTGCTTATCCAAACAAGGACAAAGCATTTTACCTTGAAGCCAGCTTCTCCACTCACTGCCTAAGTGCTGCCTTATCACAGCAGTATGATAAGGACAGGCGAGTCGTTGCATACGCTAGCCGTTCACTTAGTAGTGTGGAGCTAAAATTCTCAAACTGCAAGAAAGCCCTCTTAACCACCGTTTGGGCCGTCGAACATTTCCGCAGTTACATTGGTGCTCAGAAAGTGGTGATAGAGACATCTCACCAACCTGTCTCTTTCTTGAACAGTCAAAGACTAAGAGACAGAAGGGTGTCCAATAGTCACATCACAGTATGGATGATGGCCTTACAGGGCTATGACATTGAGGTGAAGTATGCCCAAAACCATAAGATGGCACTGGGCCAAGGCTTAGCCGACTGACAACACTGCGATTGCAAAAAGGAGGCAGAACAGAATCCTGTCCTCTTAACAACACCCTCCCTTCCGTCAGACCACCACTATTATGACAATAACTCGTGCAAAAACCTTCCCATGGTCTACGTGGACAGTTGTTCCTCCCGTCATGAGAATGAACTGCGAGCCGGCGTTGGTATTGTTTGGACAACAGGTCCCCTGGAAGGACAATACCAATACCAAATCGGAGCCAGGACAAGCCAATATGCAGAGATAGTGGCAGTGCTCATCGCTTTGCGACAAGCCAGCGAAGCGGGCACTGAGCAACTAGTCATCTGCTCTGACTCCAACTATGCCCATCACAGTTTCATTTCTCACTTCCCCACGTGGAAAATACATGACATGAAAAATGCAAGAGGAAAAGTAGTGAAACACTCTGAACTTTTCCTGGCATGTGACAAGCTGGTGGCAGGCAAAGGAATGACTGTATATTGGAAAAAGGTGAAAGGGCACTCTCAAGTCTCTGGACCTGATAAAATTGGCAACAATGAGGCTGATTGCCTCGCCAAAGCGGGTGCTGTGAACGGCCCCCCCTGGGAGTTCCAGGAAGGATGGCTCCCTGAGAAATCGTGTCACGTCGTGAACGCCATTACTCGCCAACAGGCTAGAGACAGGCGCGAAGACCTAACACCCCAGTCATTGACCGTCCATTTAGGTTGACAACCAGGCGATGCAGACCTGGTAACTATGCAGGAAAGGGACCCACATATCAGCCAGATTCGCAACTTCCTCACGGACCCAAGTGCATTCCCCATATCAGATGTGGCACTAAAACAGTCAAAAGACCTAAAACACCTCCATAACCTCCAGCACTGCCTGAAGCTCGAAAAAGGGCTCCTGGTGTACGTGCCTCGTGGCCAAGGACCACCCCGCTGGGTCGTCCCCAAGGACCACCGGGGGATTGTCTTGCAATATGCTCATGACAGTCCATGTGGAGGTCATAGGAGTGCTAACGCCACCTATAAGACCCTCCAGACAATAGTCTATTGGCCTCTTATGATCAAAGACATAACAGAGTATGTCAAAGGATGCCTGGTCTGTTGTCAATTTCGCCCATCCACACCGCTAAATAGAGCTCCCCTGCAAAGTCGCGGAATTACCTTTCCCTGGTCCAACCTCCAAATGGACTGGATCGGTCCGGTCTTCCCGGGGTAATACATACCTCCTTACCGTCACATGCGCTTTCACAAAATGGATAGAATGTCTACCAGCCCCTAATGATACAGCAGAAACTACTGCTCTCCTTCTCATGAACCATGTGTTCAGTCGTTGGGGCCTTCCTCTATCCATCGACTCAGACAAGGGCACCCATTTCACTGCTGGTGTAATGGCTGAGCTGTGGAACATGTTAGGCGTTGAGGCGAAATTCCATATCGCGTACCATCCTCAGTCCTCTGGTCAGGTTGAACGAGCCAATCAAACCATTGTGAGCATGCTGCAAAAGTATGTCACTCACCATGGTAAAGATTGGGATGTGAAACTCCCCTTGGTGCAAATGGCCATCAGGTCCACCCCCTCATCGCACCACTGGAGTCACACCTTTTGAGATGATGACTGGGCGAGAAATGGTTCTCCCACTTCATCTCCTATACAGACCCGAGGACATAAGCGTCGCCACTGCATACACCGCACATCAATATGTCGCCGACCTACAATCCACCTTTTCATGGGCCCAAAAGAATCTCGAAACGAGTGTGAAAGGACAAAAGATCTACTATGATCAGAAAGTCTCCCGTCACGAATACCAAATAGGCGACAAAGTCCTCTACTTCAATTTTACCAAGCCAGTAGGCATCTCGAAGAAGTTCCTACCACACTGGTCAGGACCTTTCGAAATCGTGGGAAAACTGTCCCCCGTCGCGTACCGCATTAGGACATCCAGGCCTAATCAGACGCCCTCCTACCGATGGGTTCATAGCAATCAAATCAAACCTTTTGAACAGTCCTCATTCAAAAAGGGGGTGGACAATATTTAAGGCCATCCAGCTTGTAGGCCTCACTCACTCGTAAGCGTACACTAACATTCCTGATCACATTTATCAACCCAATAAAATAAAACCCTTCTGTATGTTACAGAATGGACTCCCTCGGAATCCTGTGCATCCTCCTCACCCTACAACTGAGTCAGTCAAGTGAGGTGGTGCAGCCTGGCCCCCCAGCTGGCATCATCCTGCAGGAGGCTCCTGGGCTCCTTCTTACAAACTGTCGCATCCACACTCAAGTATACGCCCGACTAGACCCATGGGTCGTATACCGAAAACACTTTAAGGCATTGCTACCTTCGACCGATAACAACGGACCAAAGGGCGAGATAGGTAATGCAGTTGAACACGCTAAACGCACCACTACCCACATGCTAGAACAGTTACAGAAATTCATAGTCACCGAGGAAGAACTGAGCGGTAAAACACGTCAGAAAAGGTTCCTCGCGGGTTTAATTATCGGTGCATCTGCCATTGGATCCTTGTTCTCTATTGGTCTCTCTGCAGCCAACACAGTCAGTTTGAATACGCTGAAAAAAGAAGTTAGCATTCTGCAAAAGGAAATGCCAGAGATCCGAGAGAAACTGCTTGCCCAACAAGAAGAGCTGCAGGGCTTAGACAAATCCCTGGAGGGAACTATACTAACCGTTAACATGCATACTGATCTAATCTATAACACTATGCAGACTGTAGACAAATTGGCCGAAATAATCAAGAACGAGATCAAATACGTCAAAGTAGTAAGGGATTTAATGCAAGACCTGCATAGAGAAGTAGGTGACTTGATCAGTTCCCTGAGTAGTGGCAAGGTCCCATCGTATCTCACACCCCTTGACATGGTAGAGAATGTACTAAAATCCACTACTACTAGAGACGTGCATTCCTCGCAAATACATCTGGCCTATAGTCTTGGTAGTGCAATCCCCATTTTTGTGAGTCCACAAGATTTGGAGATAGGTTTCATACTAAATCTACCCATCATTGAGAGAAACAACATATATAGACTCAAGTCTGTCCTCAACGTGGGTTTCTGGAAAAACAATGTTCGCATACACATACAAACACCACCCATGGTAGCATACCATGACGACAACCCCTCTGTCTATTTTATTCCCAACCTAGAGATGTACACCTCCACTAAAGACATCCACTGGGTCTGCCCAAGCAACCCATTTATTAGAGACACTACAGATCGCCTGTGTGGTCTGAGGGCAAAAGCGCCCGAACAAAAGTGTGTAGGTCAAATGTCCGCAAAGGACGAGGATATGGAAACTAAAGTAGAGAGAACTGGTAGTCGGTGGGTTGTTAACACTCCAAAAACTGAAATCTTGATGTCATACAACCAGCACCACACAGCCACAAGAATGAAAATCCCAAACCAAACGGTGTTCCTTAGTGTACCACAGGGAGCCACCATTCACATAGGTGACATCACCCTACACCATCTTAGTACTGACCGGCACGATTCGGAGATTGAGATGATAGACGCCTTCGAAGGTTATGATCTTGAGATCAGTAACACCCTCCAACAGCAATTGCTGGTTGAAGGGACCAAAACAGTGAAATTTAGTGTAGATCAGAATGGAATTTTGACCATAGTCTCCCAAAACTGGGTCAGAGGGTCACTTGACCTTGAATCTGCCCTAAGTCTGATTGTTTTGGGACTTATTCTCTGTGGCTGGGTCTTTTCTGCTGGTATCGCATGCATGCTACACAAACGAATAGCGACGCTATAAGCCAAGCTGGATAAAGGGGTCTGCGTTCCTGACAGCTTCGGCCATAGTAGCGCACGCTTTCTGGCCAAACCACCTGTTGCCGTTACCTTGCCAGAAGATTAGGTTTAACACCCTAAACACTAACACTTCTTTCCTCTACTCCACTTCCTCTCTTTTCTTGTTTGATTATTTTCTTTGGGTAGGAAATGAAGTATATATATGTAGTGTTCACTGAAATGAAGTATATATGTAGCCTGCACTGAAATGAAGTATATATGTAGTCTTCACTGGAAAAATATGTAACATTCACTGTTTGAACTTTGAGGTAACCCTAATCTAGTTAGATAGTGATTATATGCCCAAGTGCCTATGGTGATTGTATGCTCAAATGCCTCTACCTCCAACTGTCTCACTGGAACTCACAAGTTTACACAGTCTACACAGGACACCATGAACTGTGCAGAACAAGTCTACCTCAAGGACTATGGACATGGCGATGATACGGTACGGTGCTCTCAGCGCTACGACTCCGTCATACCCCTGAGACCAAAAGGGGGAATGTAGGTATCATGCGCCATCTTGTGTCTAAGAACTACAACTCCCAGCCAACTTCCGCGTTGACTACATCATGGCTGGGCGGGATCACGTACATCACGTTCCTCAGGAATTCAACAAAGGACTTGGAAATCCGCCATCTCGTGCTCTTTTGCGTCGGACTCCAGGCGAGAATGACCAGAAGAAGAGTACTCACCATCAGACGTCTAAACCGCGCGTTTTCTTCTCTATCTAACCCTGATCAAGTTAGATTTCAGAAACACGCGATCATCAACTCAAGCGAGTTATTAAACTGGTTGCAAGTATTATTTTCTAGTAAAAGCGTACGCAACTGCCAGTTGAAAGCAGTTTTATTTTTGCTTAGAAAAGTGGCTGGCCCCCCTTTTCTCTTCTTAAATCCGCGCACGCGGCACTGTTGAAAAGACTTTCGTCATCATCCACGAAGATCTTCAAAGCAATCTCTCTCTTCCTCACCGAAGCGCAAACTTCCTCTCCGAGATCCACTTCTCCAGTAAGACGGTGCTTCCTACAAAAGGAGAGACTTTTTGCAGTAAGAAAGGCATTGGGCAGAAGTTTAAGTCTTAGGAATTAGTTATTCACTTAATGTGAAGTTATATGAAGTTAAATGAAGTGTATACACTGAATTTTGGTTCTCTATCATTTGTTTGTTGATTTAAAATTGGTTAATCCATAAGTTTGTGCATGTCTCTCTCTCTCTCTCATTCCTTACTAAAACCCTCAATTTCATTCTTATTATACATTTTGACCTTATTAAGATTTCAGGGAGTTTGATAATGTTATGAGTGTGGAATTCCTTTGTTACTTAGAAAACATGTGCTCACTAAATCATGAGGATTCACCTCCTCCAAGATTGCAGATAACAAGCACACTTTAGCTAGGCCATAGGGCCTTCCCCCACGCACACACACATACCAAGATTGCAGATAAACATTCCACACCCTGGCTCGTCCTTGCACGGACACATTCCAACTTCAAGAGAGACCCAAGGTGTCTCTCTCTCTCACACACACACACAAAGACTTATGCCGCTTTTCCACTACAAACGCGGCTGAGTCGGGCTGAGCCGTGCCGTGCTGAGTCGAGCTGAGCGGGGCTGTTGGAGTTGCATTTCGACTACAACCGCGCTGAACCGTGCTGGCTGGAAGTGGGTGGACACATTGGGTGGAGTTAGCGAAAGTGGGTGGACGTCAGGTGATGTCGTTAAGCAGCGCAAACAGTGACATCAGTGAGCTTTTAAGCGGTAGTCTCACGACCCGAATAGTAAACAATAAACATGGAGGACATGGAGTCGTTAGTGTTGCTGGTCTTGGTGCTGTGGCTTGTTGTCACCGACAACGCGGACAGATACTGGCAAGAGCGTATAGATGAGGCGAGGCGCATAAGGCTTCAGAAATTCTCGTAATTCGTAATTCTTCTCCTTCCGGGTTTGCGGTGTTTACAGATCCCAGCGTGCTCGCGGTGTTTACAGATCCCAGCGTGCTCGCGGGGCGTGTGTGGGCATGTGAGGACACTCCTCCTCACCAATCAGTGCACAGGGGAGTGTCTGCTCACGCCCCCAGCCTCACTCGGCACGGCTTGGCTCGCTTCAGCCCCACTCCAAAACGGTGCGAGTTTTAGGGGCTAAGCAGGGCTGAAACGAGCTGAGTCGTGCTGGTTTTTGGTAGTCGAAACGCGAGCCGTGTCGGGCTGAAGTGAGCTGAAGCGAGCTGAAGTGAGCTGAAAAAGGGTAGTGGAAAAGGGCCAATACTCTGTTATAAAGGTTTCATTCTGTTGCCATTCAATTAAGTTTTCATTTTTCCTTTTTATTAATTCCCTTTTATTATCTTTTTATAATAAACTCCATTATTATTGAAATTGTGTGGTGTCTATCTGCTGTTCTAATACTTTTGAGGTGGCCCAATCGCAAAGAATTCAAGGAAAGGTGTAGATAATTTGTAATATGGTAAGTGATCAATAATAATTTGGAAGATACCATTTTAGCTGTCTGGTAATTTACCCAGGATCAATGGTATGATTTACTAGATGATTCATTGAACGATTCACTAAATGATCCACTAAATCATTCCCTGATTCGATTCACTGAATGATTCACTTCAAACGATTCAAATGAGACTGATTCTATGGTATGATTCAATTCAAATGAGTTAAATTAAACGATTCAATAGGATTGATTCATTTTAATTATTAACCTTCAAATTTTAATAAGACTGATTTCATGTCATTATTAAAGATTGATCACTTATCCAATCTTAAACACATAAAATCATTAATTACACCTACAATGTACTATGTTAAACGGAAATGTGGATCAAACCAAACGAATATGTCGCATTTAAATGAAGCTATATGCTTCATTCTCAGCTATACTGTATGCATTAGCCTCATCTAACTGGTAGAGAAGGCATCACAGTTATTTATAATGACAATCCAGACATCATACAAAAACTTAACCAACTTTTGAATATGTTTGAAGTTCTTTATACTAACGTGTAGCCAAAAAAAATAAATCTACCCAGTCAATTCAGCTAATTAGAACCCCAGTTCCAAAAAAAATTTGTGATGCTGTGTAAAACATAAATAAAAACAGAATGCAAAGATTTGCAAAATCATGGAAACCCTGTATTTCATTGAAAATAGTACTAAGACAACATATCAAATGTTGAAACTGAGAAACTGTTTTTTGAAAAATATATGTTGGTTTTGAATTTGATGTTCGCAACCAGGCCTGGAATTTCGTCATTTTAGGGGCAAGGCCACTTGGCCTTTTGTGCTGCCAATTTTTTGAGGGCACGAAGGCCAAAAGCCAGGGCACCAAGGCCATGAAATAAAACAATGATTTTAAGTTCACGTCTATAATGAATTTAATTTAAGGACTAATGACTCTTCTGAGGAAGATTGGAGTTTCAGTCGAAACTATCAAGCAGGTAAAGAAACATCTCCTACACTTATGCCTGAAGATAAGAAAATATTGAACATATCTAAACTCATCAATCCACTCACTTCAAAAATTGTAAAACTTATTAAAACTATCCTTTCATAATTTTTGTTCAATTGACACTGAATGTGCAAGAGCATCTTCAGACTACTGTACTACTACGCAGATTTTTGATTAATCAAAATTGAGCCTGAAGTACATCAAAATGTTTGACTGTAAATGGAACATATACTAGCATGCAGGCTACTGATTAACCCATAACAGCCCAGACCAATTTCTCAATCAAGGAAAATTATTGAGGAAATAAAATGAACTAAATAGATGACAAAGAAAACATTTCTGACCTTTTATTTTTTAAAATAGCACTTTCATATCTCAAGATCTGAAATATTAAATTGCAAATTTGCAGAACACTGCAACACTATTACACTGTTAACCCGAAAGTTCAAAAGAAACATACAATACTAGTAACAAAACAATGCTAACTGCATAGATTAAAAAAGTGGCTATGAACAGACAACAGTACATATCATGTATCATATTACGGCAGGAACAAGCAGTAGTAACATCCATGACCTTACGCTTAAAGCTCGACAAAGGAAAAACTTGACAGCAAGCTAATTAGCATTTGTTACCGGCTATAGTCGGTACTCGGCACGTTAAAAGTGGGTCAACGTTATAACGACATAACGTTACTGTACAAGCAATGCTTATTTAACGGAAACAAACTTAAGCCCTATATGTTGAAATTCCTATCTTATTCGTTCATTAATTTATCACACAGTCTTACCTCAGTCAACTTCTTCCCTCCTTCTGTGAAAATTCAACGTCTCAGACGCAGACACAAGTGGGCGGGGGATGCGTTTGATTAAGTCTCCTGGTTGGCTAGTGATAGATTGGTGTCATTATAGCACGTCGGAGCGGTTCATGCCAAGCTCGAGTCTGATCCACCACTGATGAGTTGCCCAATAAGAACCCAGACTGTCATCAAAAGACGTATTTTTTTCTCAATAGACGCAGGTGATGTTAAAGCCTATTGGCAGTCACGAGGCAGACTACAAAACCGCAAAACCGCAGGGCATCAAGGCCACTGTGGCCTTATGGCAGATATTTTTTTCCAAGGGCACAAGGCCAAATTGAGAGGGCACGAGGGCCATGGCCCTCGTGAAATTCCTGCCCTGTCAGCAACACATTTCAGAAACGTTGGGACGGGGCAACAAAAGAATGAAAAAGTTGTGTAATGCTAAAAAAAAAAAAAAAAATTAATTTTATAAAATAATTTGGTTAATTGGCAACAGGTTAGTAACATGATTGGGTATTAAAAGAGCATCCCAGAGAGGTGGAGTCTCTCAGAAGTAAAGATGGGGAGGGGTTCACCACTCTGTGAAAGACTGCGTGGGCAAACAGTGCAACAATTTAAGAATAACGTTCCTCAATGTAAAACTGCAAAGAATTTGGGGATCACATCATCTATGGTACATATCATCATTAAAAGATTCAGAGAATCTGGAGATCTCTGTATGCAAGAGACAAGGCTGAAAACTGACATTGGATGCCTGTAATCTTCAGGCGACACTGTATTAAAAGCAGAAATGTGTCTGTTGTGTAAATCACTGTATGGGCTCAGGAACACTTCAGAAAAAAACATTGTCTGTGAAAACACTTCATTACTGCATCCACAAATGCAAGTTAAAATAAAATAAACCCAGAGTATCAACGAAGCAGTTGCTCCAACAGCTGTACCATGAGAAACCAGACTCATTTATAACTAGCTAAGTTGCTCTTCATGAGAACAATGAGACCTTCCCAAACGTTTACAGAGTGTGTTGTTAAAAGTAGACATGATGCAACACAGTGGCAGTGTTCTCCCCAGAGCACTTTTGTGTTTCAGGGCTGATGCGCTTTAATTTCATGCCCACACACTCTAAATTTGCCAACACGCTATTTTTTTTTTACTCAGACACTTGCTGAAAAATCACTTCAGATTTCTACCTTGTGATATTTGGGCCATATGTTGAAGGAAAATCAGTGTTTTGGACTGGTTTGCTGCCATGATGCACTCAGGCAGACCAGAAATACCCCTGGGAAATCCCCAAACACAACAAAATGCCCTCAAGCAGTTTGCTGTTGCACTGATACCATGACACTTCAGTGCGTGGGCAAGCACCCTTGCACTGACATCACATTTACCTTAGCAACTGTAGCTAGGCTATGCCTGGAGGGACAAGCAAACTTTGCTTACATACTGTTCACATACTGAAGCCAAGCGAACATGTCCGGTGTCTACTGCCTGAAGAAAACTACAGCCAAAAAAAAGAAAAAGCTGTACTACCATATTACTTGGATAATCTTTGTCAGAAAGAAGCAAAGGATAGATATATGGAGAAATTAGAGTTCATTAGTGGTTATGATCCACACAAAATTCCTCGAAATGATTGGAGTGATGGTGCAGATTTGTGGCCTAGTGTTAGCTACATGTTGGAATATACCTCCCCCCCCCCCAAGAGTCCTGACACAGAAGAACAGTTTAGAGAAAAAAAAAAAAACACCACACAACAGAATGTTGCAAGAGCCAAAGCATTTACTCTCAAAGGACTCCTACCTGAACTGTTGGCAAGATGGTATTCCCAGCCCTCCATGTCTCAACAACCCCAAGGATACCGTTATTTGCACGCCATCATTTATACAGCTTTTTATTGTTAAAACAATATATGAGATGTTACTTTTTGTAAAATAAAATATATATCTTATTCTAGACTTCCAAACAATATTGTAAGATATTAATTTTTTTTTTTTTACATACATGATGCTGACATCAAACTCAAAATGAGCAGATATTTTTATAAACAAATAAAATCTCAAGATCAACATTTATGTTGTCTTTGTACCATTTTCAATTAAATATATGCTTTCCATAATTGCTGGGATGCTGCAATTATCGATCGTGATCGAGCATCGGCTGTGAAAGGTGAGGAGGCAGGTTGAACCAGCAGGTAACATGTGATGAGGTGCACCTGTGTCAAATTACTGGTTGTCTATTAACCTGTGTCTCGGTATGTCTTTCAGACAGTCAGGAATGAGAGAGTTGTGACACGCCGTTGCGACACGCCGTTGCGTGTGTGTTTGTCACTGAAAAGTGTATGAAAATAAAAGAACTAACCTGTTCTGAACCCTGCTTCCCATTCCTCTGTTTTTACCAAAGTTAAAAAGTTGTTACACTGGTGCCGAAACCCAGGACTGAGGAATGTAAACTGTGGGTGCACAGAAGCAGTTGAATCTGTTAGAAAACGACTCCTTCGAGACAGCACCTTATTGGATAGAATGAACCTCACCACGGACCAGATTTGCACCCTGCTTGACCTCTACCTGACTACCACTTATTTCCAGTTTAATGAAAGTTTCTACAGACAGAAGCATGGATGCGCCATGGGCTCACCGGTATCCCCTATTGTGGCCAACCTTTACATGGAGGAAGTGGAACATAAAGCTTTGACCACCGCAGGCTTGGGGATAGATTAAGGATAAATTAGCTCATGTTTTAAGTCATTCAAATTCTGTAAAGCTGCTTTGCGACAATGTTTATTGTTAAAAGCGCTATACAAATAAACTTGACTTGACACTTTTTCAGGAGTTGCTCCCAGCCACTGGTTCAGATATGTGGATGACACCTGGGTTAAGATCAAAACCCATGAGGTGGAAGCCTTCTCTAAGCACATCAATGCAGTGGATATTAACATCAACTTCACTCGGGAGGACATCAGTGGGAATAATCTAGCCTTCTTGGATTGTGATGTACACATTAGACAAGACAGAAGCCTGAGCATTGAGGTCTACCGGAAACCCACACACACAGACCAGTACCTACTCTTTGACTCTCACCACCCACTGGAACACAAATTGGGGGTCATTAGGACCTTGCAACACAGGGCTCAGAATATCCCTACAACGGTAGAGGGAAAAGAGAAGGAGCAGAATCACATCAAGAAAGCACTTCAGAACTGCATGTATCCCAACTGGTCTTTCCTCAAGAGCAGAAAAAGGAACATAACGGACAAGGAGGATAACAGGAACAAATGCAAGAACATTGTCATTCCCTACATTTCTGGTCTATCTGAGAAACTCAGGAGGATCTTTTACAAACACAGCATTCCGGTACATTTCAGACCCAGTAACACAAGCAGAAACTGGTCCACCCTAAGGACAGAATACCCAGACACAAACAGCACAACGTAGTGTATGCCATTCGGTGCAGTGAGGAATGCACGGACTTGTATATTGGCGAGACAAAACAACCGCTTCACAGGCGCATGGCTCAACACAGGAGAGCCAGTTCCTCAGGCCACGACTCTGCTGTCTACCTTCATCTTAACAACAAAGGACACTCATTTCAGGATTGCAACGTATGCATTTTAGCCAGAGAGGATCGTTGGTATGAGCGAGGAGTTAAAGAAGCCATTTTTGTCAACCTGGAATGGCCATCACTGAACAGAGGTGGGGGTCTAATGGCCCTTTTCCACTACCCTTTTTCAGCTCACTTCAGCTCGCTTCAGCTCACTTCAGCCCGACACGGCTCGCGTTTCGACTACCAAAAACCAGCACGACTCAGCTCGTTTCAGCCCTGCTTAGCCCCTAAAACTCGCACCGTTTTGGAGTGGGGCTGAAGCGAGCCAAGCCGTGCCGACTGAGGTTGGGGGCGTGAGCAGACACTCCCCTGTGCACTGATTGGTGAGGAGGCGTGTCCTCACATGCCCACACACGCCCCGCGAGCGCGCTGGGATCTGTAAACACCGCAAACCCGGAAGAAGAAGAATTACGAATTACGAGAATTTCTGAAGCCTTATGCGCCTCGCCTCATCTATACGCTCTTGCCAGTCAGTATCTGTTGGCGTTGTCGGTGACAACAAGCCACAGCACCAAGACCAGCAACACTAACGACTCCATGTCCTCCATGTTTATTGTTTACTATTCGGGTCGTGAGACTACCGCTTAAAAGCTCACTGAATCAGTGACATACAGAGCATCGTGGACGAGTTCGCGGAGCGCAAGGCTCGTCGTATGCCCTTCAAATAATGCGCGCAGTAGGCTATTGATGTTTTATTATGAGCCATGTACAGTATGTCGCCTAATGTTTTTTTGTTTGAGTTACATGCTCGTTTGAAGGACTTAATGTACAAAATAACATAGTTGCACCCCGTAGTGTTGAAATTGGTAAACACAGTGCATTCAGTGAGGTTTGCACCACCCTCCTTTTATTTCTGACTCTTCCTGTCACCACTCTGAGCGCTCATTCGTATGCTCTTCAAATAATGCGCGCAGTAGGCTATTGATGTTTTATTATGAGCCATGTACAGTATGTCGCCTAATGTTTTTTTGTTTCTGAGTTACATGTTCGTTTGAAGGACTTAATGTACAAAATAACATAGTTGCACCCCGTAGTGTTGAAATTGGTAAACACAGTGCATTCAGTGAGGTTTGCACCGCCCTCCTTTTATTTCTGACTCTTCCTGCCACCACTCTGAGCGCTCATTCGTATGCCCTTCAAATAATGTGCGCAGTATAGGCTATTGATGTTTTATTATGAGCCATGTACAGTATCCTAATGTTTTTTGTTTCTGAGTTACATGTTCGTTTGAAGGACTTGATGTACTAAATAACATAGTTGCACCCGGTAGTGTTGAAATTGGTAAACACCGCAGTTGCGGACATTGTGTAGCCTAAAATGATGTTATGATAAGCTTTAATAAAGGGCCCGGTCATTTGCCCCGCCCCCGGCCCGGCTCTGACTTGTTCCGCCACTGTCACTGATGTCACTGTTTGCGCTGCTTAACGACATCACGTGACGTCCACCCACTTTCGCTAACTCCACCCAATGTGTCCACCCACTTCCAGCCAGCACGGTTCAGCGCGGTTGTAGTCGAAATGCAACTCCAACAGCCCCTCTCAGCTCGACTCAGCTCGACTCGGCACGGCACGGCTCAGCCGCGTTTGTAGTGGAAAAGCGGCATAAGACATCATTTATCAGCCACCTACAATGCAATCCTTGGCACACTTCCCAGACAACTGAATGCACACCAAAACCCAGCTGTTTTCAGTGACTCACAGGAGGACAGAGAGAATCAGCATTCCATTGATCACCCTAACGGGCAATCCATTGATCATCCTAACAACTCTCTCGAGGCCGTTCACAACCAGCCCCCAGTGACCCACACCAACAGGATGACTCAATGACACCTTAGATGAGCTTTTCATCCATGAGAGGATAAATACCTGATGCTCCCTACCAGTCAGACAGAACTGAAGAAGCCTTTCGGATGAAAGGTGAAACGTCTTCAAGAATCTTCAAGCAAGTCCAGTTGCTCTCTTACCACCCACAGTTTACCATG
The DNA here is from genome assembly GCF_027579695.1 of Neoarius graeffei. Lineage (NCBI taxonomy): Eukaryota > Metazoa > Chordata > Actinopteri > Siluriformes > Ariidae > Neoarius > Neoarius graeffei. The sequence continues at coordinate 3,745,087 of NC_083587.1, forward strand.
ACCTGGATGACTGAGAATCTTCATAGACATGACTGAGGAATGTACATCACCATGGGATCCAAACCAGACATGCAATTAGGTTAACATGGGGCAGCCTTGGGCTGAAGTGCCCTTGTGCAAGCTACCTAACCCCTAACTGTGTCACAGTCTGGCCCAGTCCACCCATGCCTTAGATTGTGGGACTTCCATGCCGGCTCCAGGCTGGATCCAGGACAGAAATTCAGTCTTGCCTTGCTGAAGGCCATTTCCTGAAGCAGCACTCCCACACCTGCTACCACTCCTCTCCCATCAGCCAGGGCTTTTTAAGAACTGTTTAGAGCTACTCCATTTGCCAGACTGTCCCTAGTAGACTTTCCCCACCTCACTACAACTCATTGGTATTGGGTCTCTTGAGTCCCCCTGCCTGAATTTCTCCTTGTTTTTTGTCAAGTTTTTCTGTCCATTTTTTTGTCCCTGTTTTTTGCCTGCCTGCTATTTTGAATTGTGCCTTTTGCAACCTCTGCCTGGATTTCCCTTGTCCCTGTGTTCATCAGTTTTTGTGAATATTTTTCTGTCCTGTTTTTTGTCCCTGATCATGTCTACCTGCTCCTCTGGTGTTTTTGACCTCCTGGCCTGTTTTTTGACTAACGATTTTTGCCTGAGCCCTACTGTACCTTTTACCATTCTGCCATATACTTAATTAAAAGAAGTTCTCTCTTTACACTGCCTGTTTTCTGAGTCTCCTCTTGGGTCCTCACTTCACCTCAGCTCACCACTCCTGACAAACTGTTCCCCTAGGTGCTGTAGTATGGCTGCCCACTGCTCTGGGTGTGTGCACGTGGGCATGTTCACTGCTTCAGATGGGTTAAATGCAGAGGATGAATTTCACTGTGCTCAAGTGTGCATGCGACAAATAAAGGCTTCTTTTTCTTTAAAGAGCTCTTCCAAATGCTCGCCAAAAACCTCCAGCACCAGCAGCACGCCCTTGTTGCGCTGACAGTCGATCAGGGCTGGTGCTTCCAGGCTCTGCTCAAAGCCTAAGCAAGGACCCGCAGGTGATACGGAGCTGGATACAGTCTGTGGGTGCTCCAGCGATCGTCCCTGCAGCCAGCGTGCCCGTCCAGCTGGTGAAGATGGGCCCCCAGGACAATCCCAACGCCTTCCTTGAACTGTCCGAGTGTGTCACGAAGGCGAGCTTGTGGTCAACCTCTCAGTGGGCGGCTTGTCTTCTGCCACTCCTGTTGGGGGAAGTCCAGCTCGCGGCTCGACAGATCCCAGCCACCAGCAGGCTGGACTACCCCACCTGAAGCAAGCCATCTTTCCCACAGTTGTGGGAGGGCATTGAGTAGCGCTTGTCCAAGGTGTTGATCATTTTCCTAAATCCCTCATTTTGTACGGTGTTAATGGAGGCCATATCTTTGGCTAAGTGATGTGATTGCCTCTGTTATCTCCTTATGCCTATGGAAGCTTGATGGGTAGGGTGATGCATTGTGCAAGGTTTCAGTCATCAGTGTCTGTGCTGTCGGGCAACAGACATTGTTTCACTTGCTGTTTTTTGTCCTTAACAGCTTCGTCATATTGCACTCTGTGGTGACGTTTAAGGGGATTGTATAAATTGGTGTTGTTACCATGTGGTGCTGGTGCAGTGGTCCTCACTGTCGCCTCATGGCAAGAAGGTTCCGGGTTCGAACCCCGCGACAAAGAGGGGCCTTTCTGTGTGGAGTTTGCATGTTCTCCCCGTGTCTGCGTAAGTTTCCTCCGGGTGCTCCAGTTTCCCCCACAGTTCAAAGACATGCAGATTGTACAATGGGGCCACTGTAATTGGCGCAAGCTGTAGTGGTTTCCAAGCCATAATGTATGTACATACAGTGCTCAGCGTAAATGAGTAACATTTTAAACAATATCTCAATGAACACAATTTCCAAAATGTTGACAAGACAAAGTTTAATATAACATCTGTTTAACTTATAAGGTGAAAGTAAGAAAGCACAACTTGATTCATCACACACTTGTGAAATTTCCTCTCTGCATTTAACCCACCTGAAGCAGAGAACGCACACATGCACGTGAGCAATGAGCACACACCCATACCCAGAACAGTGGGCAGCCATGCTAACAGCACCCAAGGAGCAGTTGGGAATTAGGTGCCTCGCTCAAGGGCACCTCGGCCCAAGGCTGTCCCATAAATCTAACCACGTCTTTGGATTGTGGGGGAAACCAGAGCACCCAGAGGAAACCCATGCAGACACGGGGAGAACATGCAAACGCCACACAGAGAGGCCCTTGCTGGCCGCTGGGTTCAAACCCAGAACCTTCTTGCTGTGAGGCAACCATGTTAACCACTACACCACCGTGCCGCCCACGGTTAATGTTAGATTTAAAGCCATGATTTAAGTTAGTTTTATAGCTACATGTGATATAGGATTGTTAAGACTTTACGATTTAATATTTTAGAGCTTTTTAAGATCCTTTATTATAACAGTAAACTATCCCTGTGTAACCTGACCTTCCTCCAGTGGAGAAGACACACACTTCTTTGCTAAGACTAAACATAGTAGAATTGTCGTAAAAACATCTCGCATGCTTTGACGTGCATACATGCTGAAATTGCTGAATTGCTGATATGAATATTATTTTGCTTATGATTGGTTTCAGTCACACACATACATTGTAAGGTTTTATTCCTTTGTAAGGATAAATAATTAAATATTTATTCTTGGGCGGCACGGTGGTGTAGTGGTTAGCGCTGTCGCCTCACAGCAAGAAGGTTCTGGGTTCGAGCCCCGGGGCCGGCGAGGGCCTTTCTGTGTGGAGTTTGCATGTTCTCCCCGTGTCCGCGTGGGTTTCCTCCGGGTGCTCCGGTTTCCCCCACAGTCCAAAGACATGCAGGTTAGGTTAACTGGTGACTCTAAATTGACCGTAGGTGTGAATGTGAGTGTGAATGGTTGTCTGTGTCTATGTGTCAGCCCTGTGATGAGCTGGCGACTTGTCCAGGGTGTACCCCGCCTTTCGCCCGTAGTCAGCTGGGATAGGCTCCAGCTTGCCTGCGACCCTGTAGAAGGATAAAGCGGCTAGAGATAATGAGATATTTATTCTTGACCAAGAAGGCAGTAATTCTTAATACTTACTCTTAATATTGTAGTTAGAATGCCAGCTAGAAGGCATTGAATTCTGTGTAACTTGTAAGTTACTGTGTGACCTTCCTCCAGTCACAGAGAAGTGCTGACCTACTTTGCTAGACTAGACATAAACATGTCTTTGTTTAAAATGGTAAATGTTGAGTTGTTAAGAACATATTCTTGATATGGGATGTTTTGCCTATGATTGTTTTATTACATATTAATGAAATTAAGATGTAATTTGCTGACTTAGCACAAGACTTAGCACATTTACATGCGCACACACAACACACACACACACTTTCACTCTCTACACGCCAAGGAGACACACACACACACCTTCACCCACCCCTCTCTGAGGTCACACACAAACATTCGACAGACACAATAGCCGTTTAGAGAGATTATAATTTGTTATAAAAGGTGTTTGTAATATTTCATCTTTGGCGAGAAAACTGTGAATAAACAGCAGTGAAACCGATCTCTGTTTCTCTGTTTTTTTGCGGTGTTCTGTCCCAGAATTCTGCAGGTGGCACGAGGGCATTGGTCTCGAGAAGTTGACCGTTCCAGCTGGGGGAACCCTAACAATTTGGGGGCTTGTCCGGGATACTTCCGATCAGGTAGGGGGTCTCTTTTAATTGATTAGTTGGGGGGGACTTCCGCCTGGTTGGTAGTATCAGAAAAAAACCCAGTTGTTTATTTTTTTGGTTATCCTCGTGTAAAGGCACGGGAAGATGTTTTTATTTGGTGATCCTCGTAGTTTGTTTATGGGATGATTTTATTTGGTGATCCTCGTAGTTTGTTTACGGGATGATTTTATTTGGTGATCCTCGTAGTTTGTTTACGGGATGATTTTATTTGGTGATCCTCGTAGTTTGTTTCCGGGATGATTTTATTTGGTGATCCTCGTAGTTTGTTTATGGGATGATTTTATTCGGTGATCCTCGTAGTTTGTTTACGGGATGATTTTATTTGGTGATCCTCGTAGTTTGTTTACGGGATGATTTTATTTGGTGATCCTCGTAATTGGTTTACGGGAAGATTTTTGTTTGGTTATCCTCGTAATTGGTTTACGGGAAGATTTTCAGGTTATCCTCGTGAAGTGAATGAGCCGTCACGGGAAGAGCGCGCTTTTTATGTTAAACCCATAATAATTACCCTAATTAATCTCGGGACTGATTCCTTCATGCCACCATGGGGGGAAAATTGTATTAAGGTGCCCAGACCCCGAGAAAACCCCACGGGATTGGATGAATTGCTGTGGTTTAGCATTCTGGACAATTTGGCAATTAAAATTCTTATAAGATGCAAATTAAAATAATTTACCTAAAATTTGAATGATAATTAACAATGATATATCCCAGTTACTTTTTCAGAATGAATACAAAGCTCCAATGTTTGACAAAACACAAAGTGTAAATGTTATGCACTCTTGGGAATTGATTATAGCTCTAAATAAATATTGAAGGTTTTTTTTTAGAATCCATATAACTTTTTTTATAACGCCCGTATACTATGTTTATTACATCAAATCCGTATAAAATACGGACATTCTGTATATTCATTATAATCTCAATGAAAGCTTCACTGAATCGATTCTTTAGAACAAACTCGCATGCGTGTGAATCAATTTACTTGATTCACTCTTGACTCAGAATCTACGGAAACCTTATTTGTATTCCTGTTTTCAAATTGTAAACAATAATCACACTTTCATGCTGCATGAAATTAAAGTATGAACTTTCCTCAAACCATTACGTGTGCATGAACTCAAACAAATGCAGTCCATGCGTCTGTATCGATTCACTCGATCGAGTCATTTTTATGTTTCGTCTCGAAAAAGATCCGAATCATTTGTGAATCTCATCACTGTTACGGAAGGAGAGAAGAGATCCTCTTCCCTCAACATAGAATGGTTGCTTCTTAATCAATTCGTTTCAGCGTTTTATTTTATATTCATTGTGTGTCGATAGTCCGAAACTTGTAACTGGAAAGTTACCAGTAAAGTCACGAGTGGTCCGCGAGGTGATCTCTGAACAGGACCCCTGAGTAGTCTACAAGACTATTAATGTGTTTTAATAATTAATAGTGCAGCTATTAATGCAGTTTCATGCCTAGATCCTATAAATGATGAATACAGGGATTAAAGCAAAAAAAAATCCTGAGCCTGAACTTTGTCGACACAGGCAAGAAACTAATATATATATATATATATATATATATATATATATATATATATATATATATATATATATATATATATATATATATGTGTGTGCACGTGTTTTGGATTGTGTGTTTATTTTCAAGCCATACCAGGGGGTTTGTGGGGGCATGGGATCAGAGATTGCATGAATGGAAAATTAAATTTGACTTTTGAAAATCCAATACCAAAAACGGCCAGAAGATGGCAAAAGTGCATCTACTATATCTACCACCTGTATGTACCACATTTCTTTTGATATCCAGTTTTGGTGCTCAGCGTTGTCCTTAACAAGTAATAAATTAACCTACAGTCACAAGGTGAACTGTTACAAAGGTAGATGAAATTCAGTATGGCATTTAGAGAGCATTAAAAGTTTTAATAATTGAAATAATTTAACAATTTCACCATTTCAATAACTTTGAACATCAGTAGTAGAATGGCAAATTAAATACACAAATGTTATTTAAACCAATAGAACGTTAACATCAAAAACCCAGTAACATCAAAAACATTAAATACTACATAAAATGATAACTTAAATCAGATAAAATTCAACAAAGTGCTTCAGTAAGGTTGGAATGATCACAACCTGTTTCAAAAATGAAACATAAAGTGCTCCATTTTTTCCCCTTTTTACTGGGTGCTGAACAAAGTGCTACATTTGCATATCCAAAGTACTTTTCAGTGAAGTTGGAATGATCACAACTTGTTTCAAAAATGAAACACAAAGTGCACTATTTTTTCCACTTTTTACTGGGTGCTGAGTCATCCGAACTCTTCCTTTTTCCAGAGGTAGTTGAGGCTGTTGCAGTGGATTTCTTGGCTGGACCATAAAACAGAGAAAATAACTTTGGTTGCCCAGAGGAGGAGGAGGTGGACGGCCCAGAGGAGGAGGTGGTGGACGGCCCAGAGGAGGAGGTGGACGGCCCAGAGGAGGAGGAGGAGGACGGCCCAGAGGAGGAGGTGGTGGACGGCCCAGAGGAGGAGGTGGTGGACGGTTGAGAGGAGGAGGTGGACAGCATAGAGGAGGAGGAGGACGGCCGAGAGGTGGTAAGCAGCCGAGAGGAGGTGGTAGGCAGCCGAGAGGAGGTGGTGGACCGCCCAGAGGAGGAGGTGGACCGCCCAGTGGGCCGAAAGGGTCTTGGTTTTGAAGAGGAGATGGTCTTTGGTATGGCAACTGGCCTAGTGGAGGAAGAGGAGGGTCCACTGGAACAGTCCTTAGCTGGCCTTTTTGATTTCCTCGCCTGGCTCACTATCCTGTTTGCCACTGCTGTAGACCGCACCCTCATGGCCTCAGTCATCCTTTTCTGCCTCATATCCTCTTCTCTTGCCTTCTTTTTTTCCAGGTGTAGTTGGTATGTTTTATAAGAGGCGAGGCAAGAATGCCTTAAAGGCTGGTCTATAGACATTGTTGAGGCCGTCCACTTCCTGGCCTTCATGGTGGATTTGATTATGGCAAGGCCCTCATATGTTTCAACATTCATTCGGCACCTGTCTGCCTCTAGAATGTCGTCCATGATGTTGAAGGACCCCTCCACCAGTGGGCCTGTGAAGATGGAAAGCAGAGCTCTCACAAGTTTCATTAGGGTGGGGTATCTCGCACCTCTCTCTGTTCTGAGAAGTGCCACCTGACTCCACCAATCCACGTCAACTCTGCCGTTTTCCTCATCATAGGTGTTGGCCAGAGGTACCAGGTCAGGATCTATTTGATAGGCACGGACCTCCTCCTGCAGTAGGCCGAGTGCCTCAGAGGGAACCACATTAGGCAAGGCCTTCCCTAATGCCATAAATGCTGAACATAAGGATTCACTCTGTATGAGGGATGGGGTCAGAGCGGAGAGTGAGGTGACTATGTGGTTGTCGAGGGGGAGATTTTTGAGCAGAAACTCTGTTGCCTTCATGTAGCCTTCTCTGAGGGAGTTGTACAGGTTTCCAACCCACAGCTTCTTTTCCACACGGGCCTTGGCCATGGCGGTGTACACATATCTTCCGACAGAAAGATTTTTGTTGGAAAGCTGTGCCTCTGTATCCCGTACATTGACCTTGAGGATCTCTTTCACTCTCAGTGGGATAGCTCCTGGCTTCATGAATTTGCTCATCAGCTCTCTCACAAGTGCCAGCATTTCCACATGCAACAAGTGCACCATAGGTTTTTCATGTTGCAGCTTTTTCAGAAATGCCTGAAATGTTGGAAGGACACCTGTAAACATAAACAAAACATTTCCATTAGTTGCAGTTAAAATTAGACCCAGACAATTAGGTAACAGTTAATGTTACTGTACATTTACTAATTGTACAAAGCTCTAAGGAATTATTTTTATTTAGATTACAGTTGTTGAAAAAATGTTGACCAAAGTGTTCCATTTGTACTTTGTATAGCCATCCAGGAGAGCTGGACCCTAACCACCACTAAAAAATAAATTCTATTCATGTAAATTAACCATGGATTTTTCTACTCATTCAAGATACCTCTGAACAGATCAATCAGGACCGTCAGCCTTTCAAAATCTGTAAAAAGCACAGAAATGCGTTGCTTCCTATTTTGATTAGCTTGGGTCCTGGATGCGGTGGCCTGTTCTTGTTGTAAAACCTCTATCCTGGCCTGTTCCTGCGGCGAAACCTCGTGCCTTCCCAGGACTTGTCTGAGTAATTTTCTGGAGCGCGCGCGCGCGCACACACACACACACACACAATTATAACTCTCCCTCTTATAAAAAAACACATGGGGATTAAGGCTGCATGTAACACACAGCAATATTGACTCTGCAAACTGCAAACAATGCATACATCCCTACTTAAAAACAATGAATAAAAAACGCACTGAAAAAAACCCCAGCAGAACTGCAATAAGTTTTCATCAAATTATCATACAGCTCGCAAACTACACGACTCACGTTTCAGACGAGAATCGGGCCGATAGTCGTGTAGTTTGAGACCATCTGAGAGGTTAGCCTATATTTGACCCGGCACTAAAATGACGATTCTCGCATTCCTATTCAGGCTAAATGAATCTCAGGTTAATTCGAAAAAGAATGAAACCGAGGACCGTCATTTCATAGCCTATTCGGACAAATAACGAACGACTTTATTTTTGAATGCTTCTTACCTGTAGCGATGCTCTTCGCCCGGATCCAGTAGGTGGTAGTAGTGCACAATTAAGGCATCCAGGAGTTCCCTAATCCTATCGCACACCTCCAACATCTGTAGGAACCTGTTGCTGATGGGCCTAATCAAGCTCTTTGGTGTTGTATGGAGCAATCGCTGGAATTCCGAAAAGATCTCTTTTTGTTTCGGAGACTTGTCGATGTCATAGTACACATCAGAGCAGAAATCCTCCACTTCTCCCTTGAAAGGGCTCATCATGGCTTTTGCCGCATTAGACACCATATGGACAGTGTCGCCAGATACATCCAGTAGGTGAGGGTTCTCCTTACGCAACAGCGTTTCGAGGCCGGCCTTCTTCCCTCGCATCACCGCACAATTGTCCAGTAAGATGCTGGTCACCTGCTGCAGCCCTAATCCATAAGACTGCAGTATGTCCTTCACCTTCTGTGCAAGTACGGCAGCATTGGCTATATTAAGTTTTCGGCTCGAGAGGTGTTGTGTTGTTACGGCATTTTCCTCGGTATCAAAATATCTAACAAGGACATTCAGAACTTTGTCCATGTTGTTATTGGTGGCCTCGTCCACGTTCAATGAAAACATGTTGTTTTTCAATTTGTTGGACAGCTGCCGCTTGAACTCCGGTGTAATGCCGTGCGTATTAAAATAGCTGGCCAGCTGATTTGACATTGACATTCTACTGAGAGCCGCTTTGTCTCCCGCAACCTTTTTGCATAGGTCGACCAGGGGTTGAGCAAGGGTGAATGACAGGTCGTGTTCTGCGAGGAAAGCACACACCCTTATTTTTAATTCGCACACTCGGTCAGTTATTGATGTTGGCACTGCAGCTGTTGCCGTAGCTCCCGGCAAGCGTGTGGTGTGTGGGACCGCACGGACAGCAGCTTGATGGCCAAGGTCTAATTCGTGTGTACGTAGCACCTTTTTGCCACTGGATCCGTAAATTATCTTCCTGGAACATAGCGTGCAGTAGCAAGCGCCTGGTATGCCCAACTTCTTGCACCAATTTCTAAATGGCTTGCCATCTCGCCCAGTCTCCTCCAGCCATGCCCAGCGCCATTTATTTTTAACACCTTTCTCTAGGGTCGTCACATCTGCCCCAGAGTTCACGAACTGCATTTTGCCCACGCCACCATGCAATTCCGTTTTCTCTCTCTCTCCCTCGCCCTTCTCTCCAACACAAAAGTTCATTTATTTTATTTTTTTTACTTTTTACCCTCTCTCCGTTGAATGGAGCCGTAACGGCGCGAGGTGACTTTCCGTGTCGATCTTCAGCACTGCACCGCATCGAAGCAAGGAAGAAATGAGAGGAGGGGGTAAAGGCTTTCCTTAGACCCGCCCCATTCTTCTTCTGATTGGCTAATACTGTCAGTTTCAGAGCGCTCCTTTACTACCATTGGCTGACAAACACAAGAGGGATTTCGACGGTCATTTTTTTTTTTTTTTAATTGCCGTCAATTTATTTTCGATTTATTATTTTTTTAAATCCACGGGCAATCACTACAAACCGGAAATCCGGCATGGTGCCGGAGAACTTTAATCCCTGTGAATACGAAGTAGTTAAAACTAAGACAGAAGTATGTGAAGGCAAAATAACATTAGAACTCCAGTTCCCATAATGCCTTGTGATACAGACATGGTAAAAACAGAAGAAATATATTTAAGGCTTAGAGTTTGATTAATTCAGCCAAATCAAATATCACTTTCAGATTTGAAGATATTTATCAGGAATCATTTTTAAAATATTGAGTAGTATACCACTTCCTGTTTAAAGGCATAATAAAAGGCATCAAATATCAAAACTCTACTTGTGAATGGAAATGCTGAAAAGTTTCTGATGCGTTTTAGCGAGACGTGGACTTGTCTGGGAAATTAGATCCACAGCGAGCTAACCCGCTCTTTACTTCATTTTTGACATTTTTTGAATAATTGTCGTCCTATTATAAATATAATATTTTGAATAATTGTTCCATAGCAATATGCTCTGTCTCTTTTCTCAGTCAACATTGAGACAAGACTGACCCAGATAGATAGCAATAATATAAACAAACAACCATCCATGCAGACAAGGACACACATATCTGCACTTGGCACTTTCTCACAATAATAAATTTAATATAATTAATCTCTTTATATTACTCGGTAAATTCCATATACATAAAGTCAAAATGTCCAAGACAACCAATTCTCATTCCCATTAATACTGTTAATTGAATTAAAAATGTATTTTAAGTCTCTGTCACATATCGAATCAAACAAAAAGGTGCTTATCAGCTATTCAATTTTATTCAAATTACATTCGGTGAAATTGTTTGTCATTTCAATTTGCCCTGTTTTATATCTCCTTTTCTTTTTTTAAACTTATTGCTCCTTATGAGGCTAAGCTTAAACATGTTCCTCCTATCCACAGAGGATATGGAATAGATAGGCCTTTAATGTATTTAGTTAACCATAATTTTTTTCAGCAAGAAACAGAGTTAACAAACGTTTACTTGAAGAATGCTTTTGTTTGCAGTCTCTGGTTTAGTTCGAGTCTCTGTGTCTCTCTCTGGCGGTGGCTACAGACAGTAAGCAGACGTTTAATTTCAGTACATTCCTCATAAATCAATGTTTTATCAGCCTGACATTTTGCTGTATGGATTGTACATGATTTGGTAAAATACTAATTTAATTTTTTTTTTTAAACCAAAAAAAAAAAAAAAAATCACAAATTGTGATTTTACACTGTCACAATCAATATATGTAGTATTTTTATTTTACTCGTGTAAAATTGAAACTGAGCCATGTTGGGTTTTTTTTTAAGAAAGCTAACGCCCGACAGGAAAAGGATAAGTTTTCAATGTAGCATCTTGCATGGAGCTTTACTTGTACAATGGCGTGTAAATGCTTGTATAAATGGATGAGTTCACCGCAATCGCCAGCAAGGAACTTGTATGTTGTATGAGGGTTTAAGATATGTTGTCTATAAGAATTCTGAATTGTGTTGAGTAAGAAGAGTCTGTCTTTGATTCTGTGCTTAATCAGTTTTTGGTTGCGTTTCATTGTAGTGTCTTGAACAAAGAATGAATGTCGGACGCTTTGGTGAAAAGCCAGTGAGTGTTTTACTAGGAAAGATGAAAAGCATGTGGAAAGAAAGGCAAAAGTGAATGTTGGATGGGAAAAAAAAAAGGTCACAAAAGCAAGTTTGTATAAAAGACAAAGATGTGTTGATGTTTGAAGTCTGAAGTGAGCTTGTAAATCTGTTTACTGTATAAAGAGAACATAATTAAAGGGACAATAAAGATCTGTGTAAGATATGCATCTGAAAAAGAAAAACACTTTGTCCTTCCAGTGGTGTTTATAAATCGGAGACTTGGGTTTATCTTTATTTAACCATTAAGAAAAAAAAAACGTCATTTAAACGCCTGTTTATGTTAAGCAGTACCTCTCTCTCTGGATTGATGTCATCCAAGGCGTGGTGAGACCGTGTACCAGCTCGTACAATACACCTGTCAATCTGATGGTACCTGGCGTTTTACGCAGGATTTACGCAAGATTAATGAATTGATTGTCCCTGTTGCATCCATTGTACCTGACATTTCTTAATGATCTCTGTTCTGCCTTTTTCACATGGGGATATAGTATACTTGGACACGTCAAGGTTTCATTTGACTCTCCTGCTGTTTTTTCAGCTGTAATTCAAATTCATAACGCACTCTGTGACCTCTCCCTCCCTCAGGAGTCTGTGGTCTGTGTGTTCTGGTATCTGCTGAGTCACCAGAAATCTGCCAAGACACTGACACTTGCGCCTGCTCCAACATCTGGTGCACAAGGGCTTTAAGGTTTCCAGGACCAAGCTGCAATATTGCATGGACACTGAAGTTTTTGAAGTTTTGAACTTTCTCAAGGCTGTCATTCTAGACACAAAACGCCCTGCAACTAAACATGCACTGATGTCTTTTCTGGGTCTTATCAATTACTGCAGACAATGGATCCCTGACTGCTCTTTATATGACAAGATTCTCCGTTCTTCAATCTCTCATCACGGTCCACTGCAACATCCTTTGACCTGGACTGACGCTATGGTGGTCGCTTATCACTCCCTCAAAAGGACCCTTTGTTCCGCCCCTGGGGTTACCTGATCACTTCAAGCCCTTCCAGCTCTATGCCTGTGAACACCAAGGCACAGCCTCTGTGGAGCATGAGGGGGGGATGCGTCCTTGTGCGGGTTTTTTTTTTTTATCCAAAACATTAGACATTGTTTCTCAAGGCTTACCTGCGTGTCTAAGGGCTGTCTCTGCATGTGCTCTGATGGTTTTAGATGGGGAAAAATTGGTTTTGTCTCACTCACTGATCTTGTACTCGTCACATCAAGTTAAACAGGTGTTGCAAAATTTACAGACCCATTAAATTAATTTATCAGTAATTTAATTGATAATTAAATTAACATATGACTGTTTATTCTCTGTTCTACTAACAATCTCGAAATCTGTGTCACATCCTCTTTTGATAATGTAAGTCACGCTCTCGCACGCCTCCTTAATTCTCAGGATAACACTTGGGATGACATTGATATTGGCTGTCTAATGCCGCTTTTCCACTACAAACGCGGCTGAGTCGGGCTGAGCCGTGCCGTGCTGAGTCGAGCTGAGTGGGGCTGTTGGAGTTGCATTTCGACTACAACCGCACTGAACCGTGCTGGCTGGAAGTGGGTGGACACATTGGGTGGAGTTAGCGAAAGTGGGTGGACGTCAGGTGATGTCGTTAAGCAGCGCAAACAGTGACATCAGTGAGCTTTTAAGCTGTAGTCTCACGACCCGGAGAGTAAACAATAAACATGGAGGACATGGAGTCGTTAGTGTTGCTGGTCTTGGTGTTGTGGCTTGTTGTCACCGACAACGCCAACAGATACTGGCAAGAGCGTATAGATGAGGCGAGGCGCATAAGGCTTCATAATTCTCGTAATTCGTAATTCTCCTTCTTCCAGGTTTACGGTGTTTACAGATCCCAGCGTGCTCGCGGGGCGTGTGTGGGCATGTGAGGACACTCCTCCTCACCAATCAGTGCACAGGGGAGTGTCTGCTCACGCCCCCAGCCTCACTCGGCTCGGTTTGGCTCGCTTCAGCCCCACTCCAAAACGGTGCGAGTTTTAGGGGCTAAGCAGGGCTGAAGCAAGCTGAGTCGTGCTGTTCTTTGGTAGTCGAAACGCGAGCCGTGTCGGGCTGAAGCGAGCTGAAGTGAGCTGAAAAAGGGTAGTGGAAAAGGGCCATAAAAATCGTACCTGTACATACTACTAGTATCAGGTCTGATCTCTTTCCTCCAGCCTTCTAGGGATCTTTGTTGATGGTTCTTGTTCTAAACCCTCAGACGGTGTATAATATTTATAATTTATAATATTTATAATACCTCTGTGGTTACTCTGTGTGCTCACTGCCTGATATTGTGCATGAGGCATACGCTCTTCCTTTCTCATTTGATTTTTGTCATCTTGATTGTGGACAAATTCTCTGAATCGGTAGAAGCTTTTCCCTGTTCTCAAGAGAACACGAAGGTAACTCGTATTCTGGCAAAAGAAATAATACCTAGTTATAAAATAATAATAATTTTATTTTTAAGCGCCTTTCAAGGTACCCAAGGACACTGAACAGTAAAACAAACAAACAAAAGCAGAACAATAAAATAAGAAATCAATAATAATAATAATAATAATAATAATAATTACCTCAAAAGTCACACATATTGTAAGTATCTCTCACTAAACTGGTGTTTTCACATTCCGTACCACCCTCAATCCTCTGGTATCGTAGAACGTACTAATCAAACATTGAAAGACAAACTAACTAAGGCCATGCAGGCCACAGGTTCGAAAAATTGGGTAGATTTATTGCCAGCCACTCTGGCTGAAATTCGTATGACACTAAGAAATTATTTTTGGAAGACCTTTCCCTCTCCCCTGGAAGAAGGGAACTCCGGCTCTGGGTACCTCTGATTTGAAAACACATATGGACGAGTATTCTGCAGCCCTTATAGATAAGTTGTATAAAATTTGTGACAATATTATCTCCACCATCAGCACCCACACACCTCTTTCACGTGGGAGACAAGGTGCTGGTGTGACTTTTTAAACGATTTGGACAATTGGGAGAACCTAAATATAGTGGGCCTGCAGACATAGTCGCCATTACTTTTACTGCTGTTTTAACTAATCTTTTTCCACAGTGGATCCATGCCACGCGATTGAAGAAGGCTCCATAACAAAGCTGTGTTACAATGACAAGTTTGCTATTAACGTTTTTTTCTATGTCCCTATCCAGTCTCTGTTTTCTCTTTCTCTCTCTCTCTCTGAGCTCTACACAGATTTGACGTGACCTGTGTGCAGCCCTGGCCGACTGAGAATCCTCAGATTACCTGCAAGACGTTGTGAACAAAGACGCCCCGTTTGGGACCAATCATCCTCACTACAACCATGACAGTCCTCATCACGAGTTTTGTGACTACTGCTGCTCGGAGCAGGGTTACCCGCTCGAGCTGGACCTCGAGACAACATCTTCTGGCAATTTGCTAACTGGACTGCACAAGCGCACACCACATGAATGAAAGTTATGTCTGTCATCTGATGCCATCTGATGTATTATTACATGTCTCTATGCTCTGAAGCTCTGTATTCTTACAGGATTCTGTTCTCACTATAGGTCAATATGCCCTATAATTCCATTTTCCCTCACTGTTTTAGAACAAATTACTCTGAAGGAAGTAGCATGTATTTGGGACAAATTAAGAGGTTTTGAGTTTCTCTAAGCTCCAGTGAGGTGGGACGAGGGCTGATGGGGCATGCCCGCCCTCTGAGCACCAATACCCGTCAAGAAGAGCAAGGATTAACTCAAGCATATGAGTTGTATGTATGATCAGAATATTGGGGTGTGATACTAGATTACAATCTAGTATCAAAGGGAGGAATTGTTAGATTTAAAGCCATGATTTAAGTTAGTTTTATAGCTACACGTGATTTAGGATTGTTAAGACTTTATGATTTAATATTTTAGAGCTTTTTAAGATCCTTTATTATAACAGTGATTTTAAACTATCCCTGTGTAACCTGACCTTCCTCCAGTGGAGAAGACACACACTTCTTTGTTAAGACTAAACATAGTAGAATTGTCGTAAAAACATCTCGCATGCTTTGACGTGCATAAATGCTGAAATTGCTGAATTGCTGATATGAATATTATTTTGCTTATGATTGAAGGTTTCATTCACACACACATATTGTAAGGTTTTATTTCTTTGTAAGGATAAATAATTGTAAATATTTATTCTTGACCAAGAAGGCAGTAATTCTTAATACTTATTCTTAATATTGTAGTTAAAATGCCAGCTAGAAGACATTAAATTCTGTGTAACTTGTAAATTACTGTGTGACCTTCCTCCAGTCACAGAGAAGTGCTGACCTACTTTGCTAGACTAGACAAACATGTCTTTGGTAAATGCTGAGTTGTTAAGAACATATTTTTGATATGGGATGTTTTGCCTATGATTGTTTTACTACATATTAATAAAATTAAGATGTAATTTGCTGACTTAGCACATTTACATGCACGCTCACACACACTTTCACTCTACACACCAAGGAGACAGACACACACACACACACACACACACACACACCCCTTCACCCACCCCTCTCTGAGGTCACACACAAACACACACACATTCGACAGACACAATAGCCGTTTAAAGAGATTATAATTTGTTATAAAAGGTTTGTGTAATATTTCATCTTTGGCGAGAAAACTGTGAATAAACAGCAGTGAAACCGATCTCTGGTTCTCTGTTTTTTTGCAGTGTTCCGTCCCAGAATTCTGCAGGTGGCACGAGGGCATTGGTCTCGAGAAGTTGACCGTTCCAGCTGGGGGAACCCTAACAATTAATAATAAAGCTTAGATTACACATTTTTTCAGTTTTACTCAAATTAGGGTGGTGCAAAAATGAGTACATCCCACAACAAAAACTACTACATCTAGTACTTTGTATGGCCTCCATAATTTTTAACGACAGCACCAAGTCTTCTAGGCATGGAATGAACAAGTTGGCGACATTTTGCAACAATCTTTTTCCATTCTTTAACAATGACCTCTTTTAGTGACTGGATGCTGGATGGAGAGTGATGCTCAACTTGTCTCTTCAGAATTCCCCATAGGTGTTCGATTGGGTTCAGATCAGGAGACATGCTTGGCCACTGAAATCACTTTCACCCTGTTCTTCTTCAGAAATCCAACAGTGTCCTTAGCTGTGTGTTTAGTCATGTTCGAAAAGTGCACGACGACCAAGGGCACGGAGTGATGGTAGCATCTTCTCTTTCAGTATAGAGCAATACATCTGTGGATTCATGATGCCATCAATGAAATGCAGCTCCCCTACACCAGCAGCACTCATGCAGCCCCACGTAAGGACACTGCCACCACCATGTTTCACTGTAGGCACCATGCATTTTTCTTTGTATTCCTCACCTTTGCGACGCCATACAGTTTTGAAGCCATCAGTTCCAAAAACATTTATCTTGGTCTCATCACTCCAGAGTATAGAGTCCCAGTAGTCTTCATCTTTGTCAGCATGGGCCCTGGCAAACTCTAGGCAGGCTTTTTTGTCCCTGGGCTTTAGGAGAGCTGCTTTTGTGGACGGCATCCATGCATGCTATTCCTCTGCTGTGTACGCCATATTGTGTCACAGGAAATCGTCACCCCAGTTTGGCTTTCTACTTCTTTAGATAACTGCAGTGAACTTGCATGCCGATTTTCTTCAACCCTTCTCATCAGAAGATGCTCCTGTCGAGGTGTTAACTTCCGTGGACGACCTGGACGTCTCTGTGAGATGGTTGCAGTTTCATCTTTCTTAAATTTTTGTACCACTTTTGCTACAGTATTCTGACTGGTAAGTAAAGCTTTGCTGATCTTCTTGTAGCCTTCACCTTTGTGGCGTAAAGAAATTTTCTTTGGGGAATTCTGAAGAGACAAGTTGAACATCACTCTCCATCCAGCATGCAGTCACTAAAAGAGGTCATTGTTGAAGAATGGAAAAAGATTGATGTTGCAAAATGTCACCAACTTGTTCACTCCATGCCTAGAAGACTTGGTGCTGTCATTAAAAATCATGGAGGCCATACAAAGTACTAGATATAGTAGTTTTTGTTGTGGGGTGTACTCATTTTTGCACCACCCTAATTTGAGTAAAACTGAAAAAATGTGTAATCCAAGTTATATTATTAATCTTACTTTCACATAAGTTAAACAGATGCTATATTAAACTTTGTCTTGTCAACATTTTGGAAATTGTTTGTGTTCACGGAGATATTGTTTAAAATGTTACTTTTCAAAGGGGGTGTACTCATTTATGCTGAGCACTGTATATAGAGCTTGCTATGGTAAAAAGCTAATAAAAAAAAATTGATATGTCAAAACACTGCTTACAATGTATTTGAGATTGACTATCATCTTGCCTAAATCCAAAATATTTCCACACCACTGAATGGAACCTTTTTTTGGTATGAGCACAGTGGGATTGTTCACTTTGTTTGCACCACTATCAGTTGGGTTTTCTTCTGGATTCATTTCAGGGTTTTTTTTTTTAAATTTCCTCTTACCATAAACTTTTCTCTGCTTCTCTCTCACACTCATTCGCTCTGCTCCTCTACTACCACCTTTCTGCTACACTGCACCACATGGTGAAAAGCTGCATTGTCACTGGTTGAGGGAGAAAGCCAAGATGATGCAGAATTAGGGGGCGCTTGAGATTCCCTTTGGAAAAGAAGGAGCACTTGTTTTGATGCAGCTTATGTAATAAACTGCAGAAGAATCGTTGACATTTAGAAAGGAGATTGCGGTGTGAATCGAGATCACGATTTTATTATGATTAATTGTGCAGCCCTAGTCTGTACTGCCATTAACCCTCTCAAATGAACTCATCCATGCCCGCCAGAACCAGGCAGGTCTGTAAATGTGAAGGGAAAGTGGGGAATTAGCACTTCCGCAAGGAGGCAGGGCTACTGGCTCGTGTCCCTGATGCACTTCAGGCTTCCCCTGATCGAGCAGGGGTGTACAGGATAGCTGTGAGTATTCAAGGGGGTACACATCAGGTTTTGGTGGATTCAGGTTGTAATCAGACCTCCATACATCAAAGCCTGACTCCATGCGGGGCACTGGGCAATGAATGTTTGGTGAAGGTTAAGTGTGTGCACAGTGATGTACAAAAATATCCGCTGATGCCCATCACTATCCACTTGTGTGGAGAAAAACATAGCATAGAGACCGCAGTTAGTTTGAGTCTCACTCACACACTGATCCTGGGGACCGACTGGCCAGGGTTTAAAACATTAATGAAACAAATAATCGTGGGCGAGTCCGGCAGTAGCACATCGCTGGAGGATCCTGCCGCAACATTGGCTGGAGAGGCGGCCTCAGGCACTTCTGCGTCAGTTTCACGTCATGACAACACAGAGTGGGGAGAGCCCTCCTTCCTCTCTGGGGAATCCCTTAGGGAACTTCCCATTGGAGCAGGCTTGTGACGAGTCTCTGAGACACACCTTTGACCAAGTGAAAGTAATTGATGGTCAAATCCTCCAGCCTAACATTGCGCTTTCCTGCCTGTATTTTTGTATCATCAAGGATAGGCTGTATTGAGTGACGCAGGACACTCAAACTAAGGAAAAGATAACACAGATGTTGGTCCCAAAGAGCCACAGGGAGCTTTTATTCCATGTGGCTCATCATAATCCTATGGCTGGGCATTTGGGGCAGAATAAAACACTAAATCAACTCATGGCCCGTTTCTATTGGCCAGGGATTTGTGCCGATGACCACAAGTGGTGTGCGGCTTGTCGTGAATGTCAGCTGGTAAATCCAGCGGCCACACCAAAAGTGCCATTAAGCCCATTGCCACGGATGGAGATCCCCTTAGAAAGAACTGGCATGGATCTCATCAGGCCATTAGATTGATCTGCATGCGGGTATCGCTTTGTATTAGTCATTGTGGATCATGCAATGTGATACCCGGAAGCAGCGCCTCTCCGCAATATCTCAGCACACAGTGTTGTGGAGGTGCTCTTCCCATGAACTTTGCAAGATGGTGGCGCATAAGAATGCAGCAACTTCACTCTCCTCGATGCGGCTGTTCCTTTTGTCTGTCTCGTTTGTTTGTTCTTTTTTTCTAATCGGCGGGAACCTTGACATACAAATGGCAAGACTTGTTAAGGACTGGGACACTGTGCAGTGAATCGGATTTCACCAAAAGTTTTTACATCAACTATCTGCCGCCAGAGATCGCATGACCAGCGGAGTGTTCGTGGATCACCATACCGGGCGGAAGACGCAAGAGGCAGTGCAGGGAACAATGCCAGAACCGCGACTGCAGAGCCGGCATTCAGGCCCGACTGAGGAAAGCCCCGCATAGGCCAGTGCTATCCAGCATCTTCCTGACCAACGCCAGATCGCTTAATAATAAGATGGATGAGCTAACGATCTTCAATGCACAAAAATCAGTGCAGAACTGCTTGCTGATGGTGATAACAGAGACATGGCTGCACTCGGGAGTCCCGGACAAGGCTATCATGCTAACGGGACGCACAGCGCACCGGGCTGACAGAAACGGTGAGTCCGGTAAGAGCAGAGGCGGAGGGCTGTGCATCTACTCTAACAACAGGTGGTGTACAAATGCTACAGTGATTGAGAGATACTGCTCACCTGATCTGGAGTTTGTCACACTGAGATACCGGCCTTTCTGTCTGCCGCGTGAGTTTACTGTTGTTATTGTCATGGCTGTTTACATACCACCCAGCACTAATGCTAATGTAGCATTAAACATCTTGCTAACAGCCATTAGCATACTGCAGTCTTTGCATCCCGTTGGGATTTTTATTGCGGCTGGGGACTTTAATCATGTAAACCTACAGACTGTCCTCCCTACATTCCACCAGCATGTTACATGTCCAATGAGAGGTCAAAACACACTGGACCACGTATACAGTAACATTAGGGAAGGCTATAAAAAGTCTCTGCCCATCCTCACTTAGGCCAGTCTGACCATTTATCCCTCTTTCTCACCCCAGCATATAGACCTCTCACTAAGAAAACTATGCCTAGAGTGAGAGACACAAGGATTTTGCCTGAGAACGCAATTCCACAACTGCAGGACTGCTTTGAATGCACCAATTGGGACCTATTTGCACAACAGGATTTAGAGGACTATACATCCATGGTTTTGTTTTACATTCATACTTGTATTGAAAAAGGTCACTGTTGAGAAATGAATATGTTATCAAAACAACAAACTGTGGATGACCAGGGATGTCTAGCAGCTGCTGAGAGACCATGACACAGCCTTTAGGTCTGGCAACATGGAAGTGGACAGCGTTGCCAGATCCAACCTAAAAAGGGGAATCAAAGAGGCAAAAGCAGCCTACAGTAGGAAAATCAAGGGACACTTCTGTGAGGGGGACCCCCAGCGCATCTGGCAGGGAATCCAGCACCCCACAAACCTTAAGGGCTCCACAAATTCAAACACCAGTACCAGCAGGAACCTAGCAGAGGAGCTCAACCATTTCTTCACACGTTTTGAGGTGACTGAGGCAGAGACTGGGTCCACACTGTTATCACCCATGAGCGACCTGGCACTCACAGTGAGTATGGAGGTGGTCAGGAGAGTGCTCCATGGTGTGAACCCCAGGAAGGCTGCCAGTCCCAACGGTATCCCAGGAAGAGTACTGAAGGGCTGAGTGGACCAGCTGACTGAGGTATTCACTTCTATCTTCAACCTCTCTCTAGCCTCCTGTACTGTCCCCAAATGCTTCAAGTCTGCCACCATTGTGCCCATCCCTAAGAAACCATCTGTCAGCAGCCTATGTGACTACAGACCTGTAGCTCTTACCTCAATGGTTATGAAGTTCTTTGAAAGGCTAATGCTAAAACACATCAAAGCCTCTCCCCCTCCCAGTTTGGATCAGCATCAATTTGCATACAGAGCCAACAGGTCAACAACAGGAGATGCCATCAACACAGCCCTCCACAGCGTGTTGACGCATGTGGAACGACCCGGCGCATATGTAAGAATGTTGTTCATGAACTTTAGTTCTGCTTTTAATATTATCACACCCAGCAGAATGATGTCCAAACTTTACAGTCTGGGTGTCAGCCATCACATCTGCAGATAGATCAAGGACTTAAAGGAACAGTCCACCGTACTTCCATAATGAAATATGCTCTTATCTGAATTGAAACGAGCTGCTCCGTACCTCTCCGAGCTTTGCGCGATGTCCCAGTCAGTCAGACGCACTGTCACTCCTGTTAACAATGTAGCTAGGCTCAGCATGGCCAATGGTATTTTTTGGGGCTGTAGTTAGATGCGACCAAACTCTTCCGTGTTTTTCCTGTTTACATAGGTTTATATGACCAGTGACATGAAACAAGTTCAGTTACACAAATTGAAACGTAGCGATTTTCTATGCTATGGAAAGTCCACACTATAATGACAGGCGTACTAACACCTTCTGCGTGCTTCGGCAGCGCATTGATACGGAGCTCAGGTATCAATGCGCTGCCGAAGCGTGCAGAAGGTGTTAGTACGCCTGTCATTATAGTGCAGACTTTCCATAGCATAGAAAATCACTACGTTTCAATTTGTGTAACTGAACTTGTTTCATGTCACTCAGGGGCTTCAAAGTTTGGGAGAATAGCAGGGTACAAGTAATTTACAGCAGGGTGCAAAATGGTAAAATGTCTGCCAGCGGCAGACATAATGCACGCAAAGCGTGCATAGATAGATAGATAGATAGATAGATAGATAGATAGATAGATAGATAGATAGATATGCAAGTACGAATTTTTCATAGCGTTGTTACGCATGCCAGTGTTTCCCACAGAAATTTTGGAGACTATGGGGCAACAGATACTGCTGACGTTTTCCAGCCCAAAATATGTTCAAAACCCACCAAAATGCACTTGAAATTGTCCAACTGGGCGGGAAAAATCCCAATCTGGCAACACTGTGTAGGCACTGCCGATGGTAGTAACACACGTTTGTGCTGAACTGAACACCCAAGAGATTCTTTTAAGCTGGGAAGGGTGTTAAAACAATCCAAATCGAAGTGTTCAGAGCACAGGATGGATGTTGGTGAGGGCTCCCACTTGTCACGAGTGCGCCTGACTTGCTTCACCCACGTCGCATGCAGCTCGGGATCTCTGGGAAACTTGAATAAACTTACCCCATCCTTGTGGGTTTTGGAGCAAAAGCCGGCAACACAACGCGAAGGCATAATAACTATATATAATAAATGTATAATAATGTCTAATAAAAATACAAATAATGATAAACTGAACACCTGTTGCATCAACAACAAACTGGTAAGTTAGGAGGAAGGTTCTTTCGCTGACGTCATATAGCTCCTCCTCCTCTTTCGTCTCCTGGGTGCTGCAGCCCTGTCAAATTTGCCCAAATAGCCGCGTTTTTTATCATAACTTGTAAAATAGGCGCCTTCGTGAATTAATATATGGATCATCGGGAATTACTTTTTATGTTATAAAACATCGCCAAAGATGTCAAAAACGTGTCATCAGCACTTTAAATGTAACTAAGAAATTGATAGAACAAGAAATGGAAACAAATAGATATACAGTGGTGCTTGAAAGTTTGTGAACCCTTTAGAATTTTCTATATTTCTGCATAAATATGACCCAAAACATCATCAGATTTTCACACAAGTCCTAAACGTAGATAAAGAGAACCCAGTTAAACAAAGGAGACAAAAATATTATACTTGGTCATTTATTTATTGAGGAAAATGATCCAATATTACATATCTGTGAGTGGCAAAAGTATGTGAACCTCTAGGATTAGCAGTTAATTTGAAGGTGAAATTAGAGTCAGGTGTTTTCAATCAATGGGATGACAATCAGATGTGAGTGGGCACCCTGTTTTATTTAAAGAACAGGGATCTATCAAAGTCTGATCTTCACAACACATGTTTGTGGAAGTGTATCATGGCACGAACAAAGGAGATTTCTGAGGACCTCAGAAAAAGCATTGTTGATGCTCATCAGGCTGGAAAAGGTTACAAAACCATCTCTAAAGAGTTTAGACTCCACCAATCCACAGTCAGACAGATTGTGTACAAATGGAGGAAATTCAAGACCATTGTTACCCTCCCCAGGAGTGGTCGACCAGCAAAGATCACTCCAAGAGCAAGGCGTGTAATAGTCGGCGCGGTCACAAAGGACCCCAGGGTAACTTATAAGCAACTGAAGGCCTCTCTCACATTGGCTAATGTTCATGTTCATGAGTCCACCATCAGGAGAACACTGAACAACAATGGTGTGCATGGTAGGGTTACAAGGAGAAAGCCACTGCTCTCCAAAAAGAACATTGCTGCTCATCTGCAGTTTGCTAAAGATCACGTGGACAAGCCAGAAGGCTATTGGAAAAATGTTTTGTGGATGGATGAGACCAAAATAGAACTTTTTGGTTTCAATGAGAAGTGTTATGTTTGAAGAAAGGAAAACACTGCATTCCAGCATAAGAACCTTATCCCATCTGTGTAACATGGTGGTGGTAGTATCATGGTTTGGGCCTGTTTTGCTGCATCTGGGCCTGTTTTGCTGCATCTGGGCCAGGACGGCTTGCCATCATTGATGGAACAATGAAATCTGAATTATACCAGCGAATTCTAAAGGAAAATGTCAGGACATCTGCCCATAAACTGAATCTCAAGAGAAGGTGGGACATGCAGCAAGACAACGACCCTAAGCACACAAGTCGTTCTACCAAAAAATGGTTAAAGAAGAATAAAGTTAATGTTTTGGAATGGCCAAGTCAAAGTCCTGACCTTAATCCAATGGAAATGTTATGGAAGGACCTGAAGCGAGCAGTTCATGTGAGGAAACCCACCAACATCCCAGAGTTGAAGCTGTTCTGTACGGAGGAATGGGCTAAAATTCCTCCAAGCCGGTGTGCAGGACTGATCAACAGCTACCGGAAACGTTTAGTTGCAGTTATTGCTGCACAAGGGGGTCACACCAAATACTGAAAGCAAAGGTTCACATACTTTTGCCACTCTCAGATATGTAATATTGGATCATTTTCCTCAATAAATAAATGACCAAGTATAATATTTTTGTCTCATTCGTTTAACTGGGTTCTCTTTATCTACTTTTAGGACTTGTGTGAAAATCTGATGTTTTAGGTCATATTTATGCAGAAATATAGAAAATTCTAAAGGGTTCACAAACTTTCAAGCACCACTGTAATAACGTTAATGAAAATAAGATTATTCATATTTTGTTAATTTCACCTTAAATTGCACCAGAATGCACGAATATGAACTGAAAAATCAAAATTTTCCTATGCTATTAGTTTGTTCATCAAAATACGATTTTTTCGCCACGTAGTCGCAAAAAAAAAAAAATCACCCAAAATTTCCCATTCATTTTCTATGGAATTAATTGAAAAAATAGCACTTTTTCAAACATCCGCTTCTCTGGCATGCTTTCACCTAGAGACATGATTCAAACTTTAAAAAGTAGAGAAACTTCTCCTCTGTGGATCTGCCATTCAACTTTTTTGCTAGGGTCGCTACTTTTGGATCAGTCCCAGCTCAAACACCATGTGGGTACCTGGACAAAAATCAGGCTTTATAATGGGTGTCTATTGCGTTACACACCAGTGGGGCTCAGGAATTTAGAGTGTAGGCAGCCTGAAAAAAAAAGCTCAAACTCTCATTTAAACTGTGATTTCAGCCACAATTCTCACTCTACACACATAATTTTCTCAAAAGTAGTAGCCACACTTGTCCTGATTCACACAATGTGTCTACCTACACGATAGGATTTACAGTTTTTGAATGAAAAGCCAGAAAGTAAGGAGAGGACAGGCGCGCTTCCCCATAGACTCCCATTATAAACGTGGCAGAAAAGTCACTTGCTTTTAACTCGCACTAGTGTCCTCATTTTTTACACTACAGACAAAAAAACTAGAGACAGTTCCCCTGTGGGAAATTGTGAGAGTGATGCAGTGCGCATGGCAGTCACAGTTGCTGGAGCTGAGCTGTATTGTGTGAATGTGTGACTTGCCATGAAGCTACAAGCCTGTGTCTCTCTGAGAGGGAGCAGCCCCTCCCTCCTGTGTGTGTGTGTGTGTGTGTGTGTGTGTGTGTGTGTGTGTGTGTGTGTGAGAGAGAGCGAGCAGCCCCACCCGCGTGCTGAGCAGAGAGACAGAAGCATACAAAAAGGGCAGTTTTTCCTCAGGGGGGACCCCCCCAAACAATGGGGATTTACACGAAAACAGAAGGAGATATTCACAAGCTTCTTTCACAGTGAGCGCCACAAGGCTCTCCTGAACACAGTGATGTAATTTTTTTTGTCTGTAGTGTAAAAAATGAGGTCACTAGAGCGAGTTAAAGACGAGTGACTTTTCTGCCACGGTTATAATGGGAGTCTATGGGGAAGCGCGCCTGTCCTCTCCTTACTTTCAGGCCTCTCATTCAAAAACTGTAAATCCTATCGTGTAGGTAGACACATTGTGTGAATCAGGACAAGTGTGGCTACTACTTTTGAGAAAATTGTGTGTGTAGAGTGAGAATTGTGGCTGAAATCACAGTTTAAAAGAGAAAGTTTGAGCTTTTTTTTTTTTTCAGGCTGCCTACACTCTAAATTCCTGAGCCCCACTGGTGTGTAACGCAATAGACACCCATTGTAAAGCCAGATTTTCTCCAGGTACCCACATGGTGTTTGAGCGGGGACTGATCGAAAAGTATAGAATCCAGCAGAAAAGTTGAATGGCAGATTGACAGAGGAGAAGTTTCTCTACATTTTAAGTTTGAATCATGTCTCTAGGTGAAAGCATGCCAGAGCAGTGGATGTTTGAAAAAGTGCCATGTTTTTCAATTAATTCGATAGAAATGAATGGGAAATTTTGGATGATTTTTTCGCGACTATGTCGTGAAAAAAATCGTAGAATAACGAACAAAGTAATAGCATAGCGAGTCCAATCAAGCTGCACGTTTTGATATATTGCTTGTCTGTGTGCGACGTACGGTTATTGAGTTATTCGAAATCGAAATTTGTACGGAAGATGAATAAGTTTAAGTAAGAAGAAACATGCAGAAGAACAATAGCGATGCTGACTGCAGTCTGCATCACTAATTACATCAATGTGTTCAGGAGACCCTTGTGGCACTCAGTGTGAAAGAATTTTGTGAATATCTCCTTCCGTTTTCCAGTAAATCCCCGTTGTTTGGAAGGTGCCCTCTGAGGAAAAACTGCCCTTTTTGTGTGCTTCTCTGCGTCTCTGCTCGCAGCACGCGGGTAGGGGAGGGGCTGCTCACTCTCTCACACACACACACAGGAGGGAGGGGCTGCTCCCTCTCAGAGAGACACAGGCTTGTAGCATCAAGGCAAGTCAAACATTCACACAGTACAGCTCAGCTCCTGCAACTGTGACTGCTACGCGCACTGCATCACTCTCACAATTTCCCACAGGGGAATTGCCGGCTCTAGTTAACAATGCACTTTTTATGGAGACGTTTTAATGTTATTCTTTATTTTTTTATCCAGTTGAATATTTAGCGTACAAATGTATTTTCAGCTCTTAAAAATGACTGAGGTCTGGACCGCGGGGGCCTCAGAGCTGGCTGCAGCCATGGAGATGAACAAGACGCTAATAGGAAGATAAGACAGTTCAATGACAAATGGAAGTTCAGGCAAGATTGGCTAGTTCATAGCAAAACCGAAAATATCCTGTACTGCGAAGACTGTAGAAAGTCTGGCAAAGACAGGCACCAGTAATTTTAAACTCGAAACTATAAAGGACCACGAAAAGTCAAATGCACACATCGGTCCTATAACATCAAAACAGGCGAAGACAGCTGGTTCACTACAGGACAGCATTGCTTTCAGTCCCTGGCTGTCATGAAGTCGGCTGAGCTGGAGAGGATGGAGCTGCTGTTTAGAAACGTTCACACGATTGTAAAGAAGTCGATCTCGCCCCAGCTATCAACTTATGGCCTGCTGGAAGCCTCAGGTCACGAAGACCATTTTTCATGGACCATTCAGACTCATCTGATGATGAATGTAATGAGGACATTTAATGTCTCTCTCTACACATGTTCACACACAAAAAATTAATAGACAATACATAATATACATAATGCTTGATAATACACAATACTTGCATATCAAAACATCAAATGTTTTTC
This sequence comes from Neoarius graeffei, assembly GCF_027579695.1. Taxonomy (NCBI): domain Eukaryota; kingdom Metazoa; phylum Chordata; class Actinopteri; order Siluriformes; family Ariidae; genus Neoarius; species Neoarius graeffei. Next base: position 3,772,721 of record NC_083587.1, read on the forward strand.
AATGATAAATGTTTTGAATCGGACTTTTAATATTAGAATCAGTTCAGTTGTACTGAATGTTATTTTTCATATTATACGATATTTCATATTGTAAGGGGCTTGAATTTGAGTTCAATAAACAGAATACTCTGTTTATATTTTTGTCTGAATTGGTTGCATGTTTTCATATAGGGAGCTACCTTAACAGTACTGAATACTTGAGTGCTACTGTAGAGATACATTATACGCTGCCATTCATAATTAAATCTAGATCTTCCGAACTTTAACATATGATGTTGAAGAAAAAACTGCAATTTCCTGGCAACAAAATTGTGGCTAGTGAAAAGGCTGAATGGCTAGTGACTCAGAAAAACCACTAGCCACAGTGGCCGGTGAGCAAAAAAGTTAATGTAAAGCCCTGATATATATATATATATATATATATATATATATACACACACACACACACACACACATACATGCATGCATACACTAATGAATCTCAAAAAATTAGAATACCATGAAAAAGTTCCTTTTTTTCATAATTTAATTCAAAAAGGTAAACTTTCATATATTCTATATTCATGACATGTAAAGTTAAATATTTAAAGCCTTTTTAGTTTTAATTTTGATGACTATGGCTTATAGCTCATGAAAATCAGAAATCCAGTATCTCAAATTATTAGAATATTCCCTAAGATCAATCAAAAAAAAAAAAAAGGATTTACAATACAGAAATGTTCAACTTCTGAAAAGTATATTCATTTATACACTCAATACTTGGTTGGGGCTCCTTTACCATGAATTACTGTATCAATGCGGTGTGGCATGGAGGTGATCAGTCTGTGGCACTGCTGAGGTGTTATTGAAGCCCAGGTTGCTTTGATAGTGGCCTTCAGCGTATCTGTATTTTTGGGTCGGGTGTTTCTCATCTTCCTCTTGACAATACCCCATAGATTCTCTATGGGGTTCAGGTCAGGAAAGTTGGCTGGCCAATCAAACACAGTAATATCATGGTCAGCAAACCATTTGGAAGTAGTTTTGGCACTGTGGGTAGGTGCCAAGTCCTGCTGGAAAAGGAAATCAGCATCTCCAAAAAGCTCATCAGCAGATGGAAGCATAAAGTGCTCTAAAATCTCCTGGTACAGTAGATGGCTGTGTTGACTTTGGACTTGATAAAATACAGTGGACCAACACCAGCAGATGACATGGCATCCCAAATCATCACAGACTTTGGAAACTTCACACTGGGCTTCAAACACCTTGGATTCTGTGCCTCTCCACTCTTCCTCCAGACTCTAGAACCGTGATTTCCAAATCAAATGCAAAATGTACGTTCATCTGAAAAAAGGACTTTGGACCACTGAGCAACAGTCCATTTCTTTCTCTCCTTAGCCCAGATAAGACACTTCTGACATTGTCTCTGGCTCAGGAGTAGCTTGATAGTAGGAATGCAAAAGGTGTATCCCCTTTCTTGAAGATATCTGTTCGTGATGGGTCTTGATACACTGACACCAGCCTCAGTCCACTCCTTGTGAAGCTCTCCCAAGTTCTTGAATCAACTTTTCTTGACAATCCTCTCAAGACTGCAGCCATCCCTGTTGCTTGTGAACCTTTTCCAGCCACCCTTTTCAGCAATGAAATTTTGTGGCTTACCCTCCTTGTGGAGGGCATCAGTGATCATCTTCTGGACAACAGTCAAGTCAGTAGTCTTCCCCATGATTGTGGTTCTGTGTACTGAACTAGACCGAGAGATACACTGTGTTCATACTGTTTTACTCAAACTCAAAATGAAATATTCTAATATTCTGAGATTTTTTTTGTTTTTGTACTGTATGCCATACTGATTAAAATTGAAATAGAAAAATGCTTGAAACATTTTAGTTTGTGTAAAGAGTCTAATATATAACATTTTCACTTTCTTCTTTTTCACAATTTTCTAATTTTTTTGAGATGCACTAGTGTGTGTGTGTGTGTGTATATATATATATATATATATATATATATATATATATATATATATATATATATATATATAAACACACACAAAAAAAATGTGTGTGTATTTGTGTGTATATATATATATATATATATATATATATACATACACACACATTTTTTATATGTGTGTGTATATATATACACACACACAAATACACACATTTTATATATATATCACACACACACACATATATATATAAAATGTGTGTATATATATATATATATATATATATATATATATATATAAAATATACACACCTGTGTGTGTTTATATATTATATTATATATATATATATATAT